>NW_022171898.1:0-922 GCF_008802855.1 Photinus pyralis
TCAAAGTGTGCCATGTTACGATTATTAAGTTTTAAGAATTTATTACATTAGGTCAATGTGTCATCTTTGCTAAAATTTAAAAAGTCTTGTTACATATCATACATAAGATTCGTTTCAAGTGGTATTAGGGTATTTTTGTTTAAATTGTTTTTGGTAGAATGTTAAATCTTATTATCCGATTTGAAGTGTGATATTTTGGGTATTCAATTAAATGTGAATCTTAATTCCAAATTTTGGTTTAATTTTACGTCAGTATTTAAGTCTAATTACTTTTATTGCAAAAGTTAGGGCGCTATAAGAGTGTCTTTGTAAATAGACTATTTGTTACTTTATTGTATTATACACATTAAATAATCAATGGAAATTTAGTTTGTCGTTTGATGATCACATCACGAAGGGTATTGTTAACAATAGGTTTATCTTCTAGCATTTAAAGTGCTTTTTTCTACTCCCATGTCTAAAATGTCACATTTTGCTCTGACATTTAGTGCACAAAGCGTCATTTATGAAATATGTTTAAAATCTAAACAATGTCTAAGCCATTTTCCAACTTGGCGGTGATTCTTGTGACGTCATTGGGATAAAAACGTCATCTGCGCGAACTTTACGAGTTTGCGTTCCTTTATGGGCATACCTTGTCTTATAGTACCATGGTGGCGTTGCTATATGCAAGACCAGCTCCAACAAATCGAAAGCAAATGGATCACAGATTCAGTTTTTCACTTTTCCAAAAGGTAAGTAAGTGTACTGCATTCCAAAATAGTCCAGGCTATGTAATATTTTTTGAAAAAAAAATTAGTTACTGGTTCAACAAGAAATAATAAAGATGTTTTAACTAAAACAGTTGAGCATAAGGAAACAAAAGAGAATATTTTAGCAAACGTTAAAGAGAAGCAAGAAAACAGATTTCGAAAAAATCTTT
>NW_022171899.1:0-9640 GCF_008802855.1 Photinus pyralis
AATAATAAATAATAATAATAATAATTTTATTCGTCCCTTGAACTTGATCGTTGTGGGATAAGTCATTACAATAAAAATACAGTGAGTAAACACAAATAACAAAAGAAATAGAGCATACAAATTCGAATTAGTTTATAATCTGTCATCAAAATATTCCTTAAGGGAATAATAACTTTTTTCAATTAGCATCTTTGTCACCGAGTTTTTAAAATGTGAAGCTGATAAAATGTTTTTAATGTTTCTAGGCAATTTATTGTACACTTTTATAGGCATGATATAACAATTTTTTGCCGACAAGGTGTATTGATGGGCCGGTATCGGTAGATGGTCGTCCCGCCGTAGATCGTATTTGTCCTGCCTATCGGTGGAGAGGTAAATTTTATGTTTACGGACATAGATCGCGCACTGCAAAATATATACCGAGGGCACTGTAAGTACGTGCAAGTCCTTGAACAATTGTCTGCATGGGTAGCCGTAAGGTTTGTAACAAATTATCCGTAGCATTCTCTTTTGTATAATGAGGATGCTGTTAAGTTTCGAGCTATTACCCCAAAGTACCACACCATAAGACACTATAGAGTGTACGTGGGCATAATAATAATTAAGCAATATTTTAAGAGTAACAGAATGACGGAGGCGCCATAGCACATAACATTTTTTTGACAAAATATTGCACAAGTAGTCAATATGCGAGTGCCACGTGAGATTGCAATCAATAAATATACCCAAAAACTTCATGGTTTGATGTTGGCGAATACATTTATTGTCAAGTCTGACTAAAAGACTGTAATTAGGCACTTGGGTGGAAAAAGTCACTAGGTTAGTTTTTTCACTGTTTAATATAAGTCCATTTCGGTGACAATAATCCGCCATTTTTAACGCGCACCTGTTTGCACCTTCAGTTGACGCTTGTACCGTATCAGCTGTAATTAACGCTGAAGTGTCGTCCGCAAATAGAGTCAGAAGTTCAATGTTATTGTTGAAAGAGTCTATTAAATTATTTAAAAAAATGACAAAAAGTAAAGGCCCTAGAGTACTTCCTTGAGGAACACCAATACACACTTCTTTCCGTGACGAGTTGTACTTACTACCTTCCGCCGCTATAGAGACAATTTGTGATCGTCCGGTTAAATAAGAAACTATCCATTGGTAAGCAATACCCCGGACTCCGTAGTGTTGTAGTTTATGTAAAAGGAGTTTTTGATCTACTACATCAAATGCTTTAGAATAATCAAAAAAAAGTCCAGTGACTTTTTTCCCTAATTCGAGATTTCGGAAGATACAGCGTACAGATGAAAGGACTGCATCTTGGGTGGATAATCCTCTTCGGAAACCAAATTGATGCGGATACAGGATCTTGTGGCGTAGTAAGAAGTTCATTAATCGTGCATAAAACGCTTTCTCAAGAATTTTTGAGAAAGCAGATAGCAAAGATATGGGTCGGTAATTTCCAAATTCGTTTGAGGCGCCTTTTTTGTGTACCGGAATCACAATTGCAGTTTTTAGTACTTTTGGAAATGTTCCATCTGCAAAAGATGTATTTATTAGGTGACACAGCACGGGTGTAATATCGCTAGTGATGTGCTTCAAAATAGCACAAGGAATTCCATCACTTCCTGCAGAATACTTATTGGTGATTGACCTAATAATATTCTCAGTTTCTAATTCATCGATGGGTTTTAAGAATAAGGTGTATTTACAGTTGGTGCCGATAGCGATGTTGGAAGTTGTAGGGTTTGTGGTTCTAGACAGCTCTTCTACTGAGGAAATAAAAAGGGTATTGAAATTCTCCGCGATGGCCGCATATCCAACTAAAGTGTTGTTTGTGGCATCTCGGAATTCTTTCGGATATTCACTATGCTTAGAAGGGCATTTGGTTTCCTGCGAGATTATTTTCCACGCGCATTTGGACTTCACTGGAGCGTTCTCGTAGATAGAGTCGTGATATTCTTTCTTTGCAGATTCAATTTGTTCCTTGTGGTGTTTGTAGAGTAAGTTGTATTTTATTTTTAAGTTTGCGTCACCGCTACGTTTGCATATAAGAGAGATTTCACGCAGAAGGGAGCCTCTATTTATGATGTCCCTAGTGATCCAAGGTTTAGTTTTACATGCTGTCGTTGCCTTCTTGTACACGCTTTCAATCGGAAATGCCTTGTCCAAATAATATTGGAATTTCTCTAGAAAATTGGAAAATTTGTCATCCAAGGTATGCTGGGCGAATACAGAGTCCCATTTTTCGCTTGCAAGCAACTCTTTAAAATGCGCTATATAGTCCAACACTTACCTTTTGCCATTTTGCTACAGTTCTCTCACCTAAGCCTGTACTATTTAATTTGGGCGTTAACTCCTTCCACAGTCTCTTATAAGTTTCCCTTCCTGCGGGATAATCTTGCCCGTAGCAAAATCTCGATGATTTTCCATAAAATCAACTATTATCTCCCAATGTACATCTTTTATCTTGAACGCCCTGTAATTTATATACTTAAATGAAGTCAACATTCTAAGATTGTTTATAAATATGAACTTACATAATTTCGATATTAACAATTTTCACACGTTTGATTTTATGTAATTATCACCCACCACGAGAGGTGTCGTCCGAAAATGGACAATTTTTCACGACAGTCGAGTTGCTCGATAGCAATTAGAATCGCAAAAATGGCGTACTTGTATCGAGTCGCTCGATACGATATCATTCAGAATCCGCCTGCTGATTATTTATTTCTGATTAGGCTTGCTGTACTTTTAGATAAGTACAAATGCTTTATATTTTAGTATTTAAATGTTAATTTATACGTTATAATTTTATATTTTGCTAGACTACGAAGAGAGGTCCCAAAACGAGTTGTGAACAATATGAAATATATTTGGAGTACATACGAAAACACGATGTTTTAATAACGGGTAAATTATAACCGGGGATGTCACCTAACATCATTAAAGAATTGTGGGACGAAATGGTTGTGAAATTAAACAACGTTGGGACAGGACCTTCGCGAACTGTTGACAATTGGAGGAAGGTATTATTCAACAAATAAAAGTGGTTTATACCTATGTTTATTATGTACCTATTTGGGTCGTAATTCGAATTTGTATATTTCAAGCGTTTAACGAATGCGAGAACGAATGGAAATCCACCACGAAGAAAAAACCTCTGAAAGAATTAGAAAGGCAAGTAATGAATGTGATGAAGCCTGTAGTGATTGCAGGTGTATCTTCGATCACAGAATTAAGGTCTAGCCACACATAAACGAGACGTGCACGATACGTGCACGAGACGAGTGTCGTGCGACGCTCGTTTTTAATTAATAGCACAGGTTTAAATACATTCAGCCTCACATGAACGTAACGAACACGAGACGACTACGAGATTCGGTTAACGACAACGAGCCGACGAGTTTTGTTTAATTTTTCTCGTGCCGGTGCCGCTGCGCGTATAGGTCCAGTATGTGTTTTTAGTGCAATTAGGTAGTAGGTACATAATTTCAGCGTCATTTGAATATTTACCTTTCCTAAAATGGATGTTGAGAAACTTATTGAAGAAGTGCGACGTTATCCCGTACTCTATGATCTCAGTAATAACAAATACAAAAATAATGAGTATAGAGAAAGGGTTTGGAAAAAAATTGCAGAAGATCTACAGGTAGAAGGTAAGTGAACCTTTTGATTTACTATTTTATTCAATTTTATTCTTATAAAGCTGTAGATATAATATTTTAGTCTATATGTAGATTGTGCCCTATAGGTCTGTTGCTTTGTGTTGCCATTCTACCTGACCTGCTGGAGATACAAAGTAGGTTCTAAGGAGATCTCTAACTTGAAATGCTGCATTTGTTGCTCTTCCTCTAGTCGGACGTAAGCTTTGTAAATTTTCGGACGTTTCTAACGTACTATCACCTGAATCTGATACTCGTGCAATATGGGCGTATCTCTCACGTTGTCTTATAAAATTGTGCAAGACACAGGTAGCTAATATAATAACTGAAAGGTTTTCAGGTGTGCCCTGTAATCTTCTTGTATATATACGAAACTTTTGTTGAAGAATTCCAAAAGCATTTTCTGAAACTCTCCTTGCACGAGAAAGGCGATAATTGAAGATTTTTTTTTCATTATCCAAGTTTGCTCCTGGATAAGGTCGCATTAAATAGGTTTTCAAAGGAAAGCCTTCATCACCAACAATTATCATGGGTAGGTCAACATCAGAACCTGGAAGCTTCTTGCCTCTTGGTATATTTATTGATCCATTTTCTAAAGACGTCCCAAGGTTTGAGTTGGAAAGTATGCCTGCATCAGAATTTTTGCCATAAGCCCCGACATCTACTGCAATAAAATTATACTGTGCATCTACTAGAGCTAAAAGAACCAAAGAAAACGTCTTTTTGTAATTCCAATAAAGACTGCCGCTATTTTTAGGAGCTTGTATTACACAATGCTTGCCATCCAAAGCTCCGATGCAGTTGGGAAATTGCCACATTTTCCAAAAGTAATCTGCAATTGTATTCCATGTATCTTCATTAGGCACCGGCATAACCTCCTCTAAAAGAATGTCAACAATTATTCGGCATGTATGATGAATGATGGATTGCACAGTTGATCGACCCAATCTAAAGCTGAAAGATATTGTTTTGAAAGAATCCCCGGTTGCTAGGAATCTGGAACAAAAAAATAGTAAATTATATTATTATATTCACCGGTGATTGTTATGTAACTCATCATAAAATAACAGAGAAAATGTATATGGTTGTTTATTCATTGCAGGGGGGCCAATAACATGCAAAACAAAATGGATCCATATACGTGATCAGTTTCGCAGAATTTTAAAGAAAAGGAAAACTACAACAGGTATGGCTGCTGGCCCCGTAAGAAAATACAAATATGAAGATATTTTACAATTCATATTGCCCCAAATGTCTGAAAGAGAAACTTTATCAAATGTATCCCAGTTACAAGATGAAGATGCGGAAGGTGATGAAGATGATATAGAAGAGACCCAAGAGAGTGATACACTCCTTGCAGAAAATGACGAGTTGGAGAAGACAATAGAAAATGCTGAAAGAAACGCAAGCAATGATTCATTCATTCCCGAAGCCCATACACAAAAAGAAAAAGATTTCTGCTAACACAATCGATAAACGTCAAGATCAAAGTGCTTCATCTCAGCTGATGTCATATATTTTGGAAGAAAAGAGAAATGAAAGGCAGAAGCAACCTCCATCTTCTGAGCAGCTTCATCCAGTTGATGCATTTTTAAACGGCGTATCACACACATTGAAAGCCCTGAATCCAATACTCTTAAATGAAGGGAAGACAAAGATTTTTGGCATCGTTCAAGAGCTGGAAAGAAAGCAACTCCTGGATAATCAGTCAAAGGTTGTGCTACCTTCCCAAGTTCGAGTTGTTCACGTACCTCAAGCGTCACCACTAAGTACTTACTCTTCACCTAGTTCTTCTTATGCTTCCACCCCACTTCCTTCCCCTCAATACAATCTACCACTGCCTTCTCCAGAATATAATAACGCTACTCAATCAGAAATGCAGCAGAGCGACCAACACCACCAGCCACCATGGTATTAAATCATAAATGTAATATGTATGACAAGGTTTTTTTTTCAAATAAACGTTAATAGAGCGGCCATATATTACTTGTAATCAGAGTGGATATATTTAGACCTACTTCATGCAAAAAATATACGAACAAAATACTCACCTCAAGCAAACTGCTAACCGCTGTTTAGGTTCAATTCGTTCAATTAGATTCGTCGAGGTATGGCGGGCGGTACGGACGTACCGGAATTGCTCAGTAGTAAAAACTGTAAAAGATGCAGTAAAGTGCCCCAAACATATGTGAAGTGTGATGTGTGTAATGCGATTTATCATCCAGGATGTGCTAAACACATTAAACATGTGAAAATAGTTGACGACAAACGAATAATCTGTTGTGAAAGTGACAGTGCGGCGCAATCTGACGATAACCTGTACGTTGAAAATAAAATAATCTCTGTTAAACTGTACGAAATTGAAATTAAATTTCTAAAGGAATTAATTAACGGAAAAGGATAAAGTAATAAGTAACCAAACAATAGCAATTAATGCACTCCAAAGTCAAGTTATACTTCTAAATAAGCTTCAAACCTCTAATGGATCCGTCAATGATAAGAATTCCTCCCGTTCGGAGGTAGCGAAACCTAAGCCAAAAGCATCTGCTAATAACCATGCATCAACTACTAAATTAGCTGACAAAGGATCTACTTCTGCGCTTAATGGAGACCCTCCAGTCTCTTCTAAGAGCGATGTAAAAGTTCTCGCTGAACCTGCATCGTATGCTAAAGTTCTGCATGAGGCACCTACCAATACCACTCAAAAGGAATGGAAAACTGTTACGCACAAAAAATCTAAACGGGCTGCTATTATTGGCAGCAACAATGTTGATCCCAGCTACTGTACAATCAAGGCAATAGTTCCTCGTGCGTATCTTCATGTGTATAAGCTTGATCCAGGAACGACTGTTGACATGCTGCAACGTTATCTTCAGCCAACGTTTCCCGACGTGTGTTGCGAAAAACTGCAGTCAAAATATGCCAAAGACTACTCGTCCTTCAAAGTGACCGTACAATTGTCGGATTTAGAGAAGATCATGGACCCAGGAGTTTGGCCGCAGGGTACACGAGTAAATCGTTTTTTCTTCCGGAGATCCCAAACAACAATGAACACCTGACCTCACCATCTTTATCTCATAAAAAATTATCCATATTTCATATAAATATTCAGTCAATTATTAACAAATTGAACCAATTGGAAGCATTTGTTGCCGACAAGGAATTGGATTGTATATGTGTAAGTGAACATTGGATTACTGATACTGACCAAATTACCGCTCTTAAATTTGGTCAATGGTCAGTAGGATCTTTCTACTGTAGACCTTCGCGTAAACATGGTGGAGTGTTAATTTTTACAAAGGAAAGTGCGTGTGTGAAACCACTTAAATTCATTAATGACCTCTCTGAAGAAACGCATGCGGAAATTTGTTGTGTGCAAGTTAATTCTAATACTGTAGTTATATGTGTATATAGATCGCCCAATGGGGATTTTAAGAAATTTTATGACATTTTAGAGTTAGTACTCGAAAAGATTGTTAATTTTAATGTTGTTTTAGCGGGTGACTTTAATGTGCACTTTTCTGTCGATAAGAGAGCAACCATTATCGGTGATTTATTAGAAAGTAATGGTTTTATACGAACAATCTTCTCGGCTACTCGCGGAGCAAATTGCATAGACAATATTTTTTCAAATTTTAGTGTTTTTGATTTCAGTAGTACTACAATAAACACCGGCCTTGCTGACCATCTAGGGCAGCTGCTTGTACTGAATCATTTTGAAAAAGATCTTAGGAACTATTACGCAACTAAACTGCATCGACCAATCACCCAAGTTGGTATGTACATGTTGTTCGATAAACTTTACAATTGTGATTGGAAAGACATTATTAGTGATACAGGTGATTGTAACCAATGTTTTTCTGATTTCATTAAGTTTTTTCATGAATGTTATTTGACTTGCTTTCCGCTTGTAAGAGACAAACGAAACAAATATTCGGGTAGATATAGATTCAACTGGTTTAATGACAATCTTAGAAGATTAAGAGACAATGTTCAGTTAATTAGTGGTCTCTATGCGAAATATCGCACGCAGAGTTTACTTGAAATTAAGAAGTCTTGGACTGCAACTTATCGAAATCAAATAAAATTGGCTAAAATAGCAGCTAACGATCAGCACATTGCTGTATCTGGAAATTCCACAAAAGCAATGTGGTCCATTATAAATTCTGAAAGAATTTCTAATACGAACCCACAATGCAATTTAACTGCCGATGATTTTAATTATTTCTTTTCAAGCGTCACAGACCAAATTCTATCTAGTCTTCCTAGTAGCAAAAAAGACCCCATAGATCATTGTAAGATTACTAATGTTCCATTAGGTTTAAAATTTGAGTTTAATTGTGTTTCGCAAACGGAAGTACGTGATACCATCTCCAGCCTGCGGAACAGCAACACGAAAGACTTTTTTGGTCTCAATACTCAAGTGATTAAGCGTAACATTGATGTGCTTGTAAGACCACTAACCAGATTAGTGAATCTTGCTATATCGACCGGAATTTTTCCGGACTGTTTTAAAATAGCAGTAGTCTTGCCCCTGTTTAAAAAAGGTGACGACACCAACAATTTGAACAACTACCGACCAATTTCGATTCTTCCTGTGTTCAGCAAAGTATTAGAGAGAGTCCTATACAAGCAAATGAACCACTTTTTCGAAAATAGTGCTCTATTTTACCGCAAACAGTTTGGATTTAGGAAAGGACGTGGAACTTCTGATGCAATTATTACCTTCGTTAATAATGCCTACGAATGTTTTGAAAGAGGTCAGCATTTGGTAGCGGCATTTATCAATTTATCTAAGGCATTCGATTGTGTCGACCACAATCTATTAGTTCGTAAATTACAATACGTGTACCACTTTAATGATTCAAGCTTAGCACTAATTAAATCATATTTAATCAATAGGTTCCAGTGTGTGCGCGTGAATCAGACTATTTCTCCGACATTACCTGTAACACGGGGAGTTCCACAGGGGTCTATACTCGGCCCCCTGTTATTTTTAATATATATAAACGATATGCCCACGGTGTTGCCTAAACACATGGATTGCATTCTTTATGCTGATGACGCAACCTTGCTATCATGTAACGATGACTTCAGTATTGCTCTGTCATATACTCGAAGTGCCATCGAAATCGTTACAAATTGGTGTATAGACAATAAGCTACTACTGAATGAATCAAAAACAGTTATAATGCCCCTATCATTAAGAACGACCGACCCCTATCTTGCAACAAGGGAAATGTCCCTCTTGGGTTGTGTAATAGATCCACAGCTTAATTTTCATGTGCAGTGTACTAACATTATTAAAAAAATGAATAAATCACTTTTTTTATTAAGGAAATTGCAAAACAATGTATCCTTAAAGGTAATGAAAACTGCTTATTACGCACTTATACAAAGTACGTTATCATATGCAATTTTGGCATGGGGACACAGTTCCCACTGGTCCAGTGTATTCCGTTTGCAACGGAAAGCCGTACGAGTGCTCTCTGGTTTAAACTATAGAGACGACTGCCGTGTCTCATTTATCACTTTAAAAATTATGACATTCCCTTGCTTATATATTTTGCAAGTAGTATGTCTAGTCAAAAGTAATATGGTCTCAACTGTCCTTCAATCAGATGTACACTCGTATAACACCAGGCAAAAAGACAACATAAGGCTACCTTTTTGTAGACTAACAAAAACTCGAAATGGTTTGACTTATCAATCACAGGTATTGTATAATTGTATTCCCGCACATATAAAAATACTTCCTTTAAAGTTATTTAAAACTTCTATCAAAAAGGTACTTATAGAAAATGCTTTCTATTCATTTGACGAGTTTATAAGTCACTGTCGCAGAATTGAGTAAGGAATATGCATGTCTCTTTGTTGTACTTGTATGTACTTTTTATATACCTTTGTGTCTGTTAATTACATATGTATGAGACTTGACTAGAGTAAGTGTACCCACACAATAACTCAATAAATATATTATTATT
>NW_022171900.1:0-141732 GCF_008802855.1 Photinus pyralis
GATGTGAAACTGAAATTGGGCCCCCAAAGAGGTGTACTCTGCACCGACCGGCGACAAAGTTATGACAATGTGACTCTATGATGATTTCTAGTTCTTGGTTTAATTTATTTCTTCGAGATCCACCCGAAGGTATCCCCTTGTAAAATATGACCCAATAAGCGATTTCTCTTATACGATAAATGATATAAATATTTAACTAGATAATAAGATAACCTATAGCTATACCCTCCCTGCAATATGCTGACTTTACTTTGAACATATTGTATACATGTGCTATCTTGTGGACGTTTAAATTATTACCTAAATATTATCAAATGATAAATCGCGTCGAGATCAAATTCGCAGTCGAATGTGTATGTACACAATACCAGTACCATATTTTGCATTGCATAATAAATAAAATTAGAAAGTGCTACTTACGTTCAAAATGTTAGTTCCGAAAGTGAATATTTTGTCATCAATTACAGAAGTCGTACCTACTACACGAGATCGCACTAACGAAAAAAAGCTTTATCAAATGAATATATTCTATCAGTGTCTAGATTCCACGTTTTGAAGGATATACGGAACTGTTCTGTTGCCATTTTTATTATACAACAAAGCTAGCATCAACAAAAATTCTTTAAGGAAGTCCGAATTAGTTGTTCATCTACTCTAGTCTTCAAAATGAACTATATAACAATTACAATTTCGTAATGGTTTGATTTGTGTTAAATAGTAAATGTATGTACAGTCTAGCGAGTGATAACCTTGGAGATAAGTACCATTGAATGTTGTTTAGTAGGTACTTACTACCTTTTCTACCTAGAAAATGTATGTGTTATATAACTGCATAAAAATAGTAGGAAATATTAATTTATGTGAACAATTATAAATTAACAGACCGAGGTATTAGTCTAACGAGGAACAAGTTGCCTGAAGATGTAATGAGCTATTGCCAACACAGCAATAATTATCATTATCAATGTATACTATAAATATAGAAAATAAATAAGTAGTACCGTTGAGTAAACTGATTTCGTTATGGTTTGGTAATACATAACAAGAACAACACGCGTGATAAGATTATGATTCTTTATTACCTCTTATACAGTGTCATCGAAAAAGGTGGACTCGATTTTAATTTATTAAATTGTAACAGTATTAACGGATCGATTTCAACGAAACTAATGTTTTTTTCCGAATATTTTTAGAACCCTCTCAAAACCTCTAGAAAATCATGCGAACCATTAGAATCTTCAAAACCTTTAGATTCATTATAGATTAGAATTTCTACAGAACATTTCTTGGGAGGTTTGAAACCTTTAGACTCTTCAGAACTCTCAGAATTCTTATCTATAATCTTCGTAGAACTTTCTGTAATTTTCGTAGAATCATCTTCCTTGCAATTTAATATTGCGGGGACTATGAAGATCGAATTTTTTACGTCACGAAATTAGACGATACTATAATACAATACGACAAAATAATAAAAAATAAGTATACAAAAATAAAAATCTATAAAAAGTAAGGACATGTTTTATATCGTGCATTTGAAATAAGAATGACAGATGTCATTAAAATGCACACTCATCTGTTTCACTTTATCTACCCTTACGGTTATAAAATAAAGAAATTAAATTAGCCTTATGGACCGCCAATGGTTTAACTCTACACAGACAAGAAATAATACAATTTATCTCAAACCATTTACAGTTTATTCTACCCATCGCCCGCATAAAATTACAATTAAACATCATGCCCTAGACAATTATCAAGAGCACATACAGGCAGCCAGCATGTCAATAGACGATTGGCCCATTAACACTAACAGCTGTTGACTGCCCGCCAAAATATATATTAAAAAAGAACCGATTCGAGAAATTCCACAACACTTGGTCATCGATTCCTAGCTGGAGGAGATTAACGTTCAATTTTCAGCAAAATGAAGGTCAAATTAGCTGTGAGAGTGAATACTTAGGGTTTTACTATTGTAATCTTTATTACACAATCGATTATATACTTTATAATTTTATTTTGAATGTTACATAAACCCAAATTATGAAAACGAGGTTAGTACCTTACTTTGTGTGTGGAGGAATATAAATCACTATACTCAACCATTTTGTATTTTTGAATTTCATTATCGACAAGATCGATTAGTGATTTCCTATGTTAATGTATGTATGGGTCCGACGCAAGCAGCTTTTCTAGGTCAAAGGACAATAAAAAATTAATGTTATCCAAGCGAGAATAATAAGGTAAGTTTAAATATTTTTGTTCGATTAAGCTAATCGGTGATTTATTTTGGGTGTTCCAAATGTTTTTTATCAGGATCTACCATGCGTAAAAGGGTATAGTTAATTCATGCACGTCTACCTAATTATTATAAAAATCTATAAATCATTTGACCAATTTGTTCTGAGTTTTGATCAATATACAATTATAATTTGCTACTTAGGAGTTATTACTTGCTGGACAGTACAAAGTCAAAGAACCCCATTTGTAGTCAAATTTCAGCTAACGAACAGGAGATCTTTTGTGTAAGCCAGGAGAGTGAAAAGGTAGCATTTAATAGCTAACCGAAACACTAGCCAAAACGCTAGTCGGAGGCATAATTATTTTTATGATACAGTTTTCTGGTTGTTATTTTACATTTAATTAAAAAAAACAGACGCAATTGTCATTTACTTGCTGTTCGATAAACCTGTTTACATAATTAGTTCTCGATTATTATACATGGTCTGTACTCTGTTGTGTTTAATAATGAAGAAAATATGTAAAACTGAAAAGGATGATAGAAATATACCTACCTACCTGGAATGTATACTATTGGTGGTCTAACAACTATTTGCAATAACATTGAAATACAAATTGACACCAGAGATTAGTTTGGTTCAATTAAGCGGAATCGACTGTATTTAAGAAATGATATTCTTACAAGATGGCCGCTTCATAAAAAATAGTCATAATTCATAATCTCAATTTATTACATTTTATACTTCTGGGACAGACCATAACTAAGTTTATCATGTAGGTACGAAATGTAGGTAGCAAAAAAATGCAACAATTCTGAGGCATTAAAGGGAAGGCAAACCCTAGGGCCAACCTTAATTACATACTAGTTATGTATATAACTATTGCAAATTACCTAGTCATAATTAAAGAATCAAGAATAAAAATATTGTTTACTTTTCATAAAAACTGTTGTTCATATGAGTTTCAAAATTGTGCCAAGAATCGATTTGAAATAATTTCAATGTCACTTTTCTTTGAGGTATAACAATTTTATCTTGGGACGCAATTGTTTCACCTCCATTAACAATAGTAAAGTCACCATTTTTAAGACAGAACTGTCCCACTTAATTATCCTGAACGCAAGTGTCTTGGCACTTTAATTAATTGGCATAATTTACTTTGACACATTCAAATCAGGCGACTTTGGAAAAACTCTTTCACCCTTGAACTCACAAACCCAGGGGTTGTCGTTGGCCATATACAAGTAGCAATTAGAAATTTATGTATTGTACTATAAATATAAACCTAAATCCATTATTTGAAATCAGTATTTTGAACGCAATCTATACACTTAAAGTTTTATAAAATAATACATTATTTAAATACGAGGTCGTGGGAAACGATTTGAAGACAATTCAAAGCGTTGTTTCTTTGAGAATGTATCAAAAACATGCACCATGTTCATAAATGAAAATGTATCGTTCAGTGCAAATTTAGCTACAAACTCAAAACTAAGTTTGTGTTGTTACCAGCGCAATAAAGTAAAAAGTGTTGTATTTTGCACAACTATAGAGAGCATATTTTGTGTATAGTTTTAACTTTCGGTCAACATTTTGACTACTCCCAAACCAAGAACCATGAGTTGTGGGCAATGAAATATTATAAGTAATTTCATGACAGAGAAAGTACAAGGTGTAGGCATAGAAATTATTCCTCCCTACGAGCAACTGAATCACTGAATCAGTCTAGTGTGTTTTAGGTTTTCTCTAGATATGATGAGTGTTATTTTGAAAGTGGTTTTATGTTTTGGTATTTAACTTTCTATAGAAAGTTAAACATTCTACGGAACATTTATTCAGATGGGTAAGCTATTTGGTAACAAAACTTATTTATAAATTGTACGCTATAAATTAAATAGTCAGCGGTACTAAGGTACTTTTTTTATAAAGTAGTAGGTACCATTGTTTAAATACTTTGCCATGTACATATAGGTAGGTACACAAAGTCGATATACAAAGAAGCATCGTACTAGCTTTCCTTTTAGCATTACAAGAAATTGTACTGCGAGGCGTCGGATTTTGTCTTATCTAAGTGAAAGTTGAATGTTCTAACGCGTTTATTTCAATAAGAACATAATTTGTACCAAACCAGTTTTCCAACTAAACGACTCTTCTATAATGAGAAAGCGTACGTTAAAGAGTATAGGTACAGTCCTGGTACAATTGAAAATATCTATTTTTGCGGAATTTAGTATGTTAATTACCTGCCTATTTAGAATGAAGGTCAGTTTAACTTTGCGAATATGCTCAAGGCAGATTATAAATAAAAGTGTACGAAAGGTGTCTGTGAATAAAATGATCACATCCGATTATCCAAGATAGGCATAGGTATTGCCTGCATTCTTGGACTTTCTTCGTTTTGGAGTGGAAGACCGTGAGTCAACATCATTAGTCGTTATCTATGCACAACAACAATGTTATTACTTATTACTAGTATACACATGAAGTATCAGCCATCAGTTCAACTAAATATCTTTTCAGGAATATGGAACTGCAAGTGGGTGCTCAGAAGTTTTCGAAAATATCTGCCATAAAGGATACAATTTGCAAAATATGGAATGGGATTTCTGTCGAACCGGTGTTAATCTTGTTTGCGTTACCATTTTGGATGTCTTCACTTACAATTCAAAATTTAAGTTTGGAAAAAGCGTGCCGGGTCAATCTCAATATGGAACTGTCTACGTGCGATGCAATTGAAAGACATAATACTACGGGTTATAATGACACGGACGAAATCACCGTGCACAAAGTCGTTGCCTCGGCATACGTTTGGAAAAACATTATTCAGAGCGTATTTCCCGCAATTTTACTACCACTATTTGGATCTTGGAGTGACCGACAGAAAACTATGAAAGTGCTGATGATACTACCTATTATTGGGGAAATTGTGATGAACATTGGACTAATACTATGTACATTCTTTTTCTACGAATTGCCCATGGAAGTCAATGTGTTGGTTGAGGTTCTTCCGACTGCTATTACGGGAGGCTCAAACATGATACTGCTCGGTGTATTTACATACGTCACGTCGGTTTGTGACACCAAAAACCGAACACTAAGAATTGGAATTATTCATACCACATGGTTTGTATGTATAACAATAGGAAATTCATTAAGTGGAGTGATGTACAAATTAATTGGATTTTATGGAATCTTCGCATTATCTCTGGTTGGTTACGCGTTGGCAGGACTTTATGCGCACTTTTTGGTCAGTGAAATCTCGTCCGGTGACGAAAAGCAATTGACGACGGTTCAACATATAAAAGATATTTTAAATGTTAAGCAAACCATGTACAGTTTCAAGTTCTTAGTAACAGCAAAACAGAGTGGTCGACTAAAACAGATTTTGACGATAATGATTTTAGCTGTGCTGGTGCTAGGACCCTTTGCGGGTAAGTTAGTACCTACAGTCGGCACTTTCTATTTAATTGGAAGACATGGTCTAAAGCAGTTGCGCATGCGGTTCTATAAGTGTGTTATTTTTTGTAATTTCTAGGAGAATCGGCTGTGAGGTATTTATATGTACGATTTAAGTTTGGTTGGGGAGAAATCGACTTTAGTATCTTCACTACTTATTGCTGCATTGTTGCGTTTGTTGGTAAGTAGATCTACCAAGTACCACCTCCATTACAAATACAAATCAATGACCACTAAAAGTTACAGTTATTTTGATACTGCACTAAAAGCGCGTTCCCAACAGTCCGTAACAGTGTAACAATGTTAGCTTGCTTTTGACAGGGAGAGAAATGAATATTTAACAAAAATGAAATACTATCCTAAAAAGAATGTTTTAGGTGCTTAATAATAGGTAAATACAAATGATGGCATTCTATAAAAAACGTAGTACGAGCATTGAATTTATACGAGTATATAATAAAACGTTAATAATATATTAATTTTCCACATGCAAATTGTTCGAGTAGGTATGTTGATTGTCTATGTCATGGGGTCATTAAGTAAAACCCCAATAGTACCTCCAAATATTTCGAATTGCGGCAATATTTTGCCCCGTACACGTTATCTCATTCATCGTATACCAAATGCAATTTTTTAGGAAATATAATCGCTATAGCAACATTTAAATTGCTGAATTATGACGACGGTCTACTAGGAGCTCTTTCCAGCATAAGCAAAATTTGTGGGGGAATTATTTACGTACTCTCCACAACGCCATTGATGTTTTATTTGGGTAAGTGCACAGAAACAGGATAAACACATACTTTATTTCCTTACTTCAGCTGCAATAGCAGAGATATTTAATGGTACGGCATTCGTAGCTTCCCGATCAATAATTACGAAACTAGTTGACCAACAGGATTTGTGTAAGTTTGCCTAGGTAGGTAATAAGTTTTGGCTCTTTTAATTGCGATTTCCTCAGGTAAAGTTAATTCACTGTTTGGTTTCGCCGAATCTCTGACCGGTTTGATATGTGGACCGATGTATAGCGCCCTGTATAAAGGAACAATTAGCTATTTTCCTCAGGCTTTCTTTCTGGCAAGCATTTGTATTACTGTTCCGGCTGTTTTGTTGTACATGTGAGCGAAAAGGGTAGGTAATAATTCCGCATTGACGAATTTCTCATTTTAGGTGGCTATATTCAAAAAGAAATGTACGTTTCCAAGAATGAAGCAATCATAGCCGCCAATTATGGATATCGTTGTTTTATATTTTAACTCCTAGATATTTGTGTGATATTTTATATGTATATAATACAAAATCTGATATTTTACGATATTTCGTTTATCAGAGAAAGAGAAAATGGTAAAGTAAGTTGGTCAAAAAAACAATCCCCTTTACTACCAGTAACGAAATCGATTTGTTTTTCAATTCTATCTATAACGACAGAAAAGAGCGTCTAGGTACATTTTTTGGCTAAATTTACGAGCAGTCAGACCTATTTGTTTTGTTAAAGACGCAGTTCGTCATTTCTTTATAATAAATCCGTGCAGAAAAAGGCCTTTTTCTGCTTTTTCATTAAAAGTTAAAATTCTGTTTTTAGCAGTAGGTATAAACAATGGTCAAGGTACTAATTAGTTAAATTCTGATCAATATTCATCAACCGGAAGTGACTTTGTCGCCCGTTGTCTATATTGGTGCAGTCTATTTTTTTATTAAGCTTGAAACTTCAGTCTAAACTGAATTACCTGTACATAGACAGCTAGTAGTGCAAAAAGCTCCTCAACACTTCTGCGAGTAAAGTCTGTTAGTATAAAATCGTATATACTCAGTCTTTGAATTAAAATAACTTAATCGTGAAGTCAATAAACTCTTTAACATTTGCAGGAGTAGAAGTTTACATTGTAACATTTTGTCTTGTTATTGACACTTTTTAAAAGAAAAATATCACTCACCCCTATATTGTATTTTTTGCAAGCGCGTTGATGCATTCTGTGCCTGTTCCACGAAAACGTTTTTCCACAATTATCACATTGTGTAGAGGAAGTCTGAAATAAAATCAATGTATTAGCTTGCTATATTTGCTTTCAAAGGAAATATTTTCAACTGGATGCTTGTTTTTAGATTTCATCAACCTATCCTCAGTGAATTTTACATAAGTAGAGACATAGAGTAAATAATATAGAGGTTCCATGCTGTGTAACTTTTTTTTGCCTTTTTTTGAGGCCCTCAAAAAAAATTGTCTCAGATCGACCCAATTTTTTCTTATAGAATGTGGCCTGTAGAATCCATAATTTCAAACAGTTCCAAGATTGGGCTACTAGTTCAAAAGTTACAGGCCCTTTGAATTTTCTTTCGTAATTGGTTTCTAGTCCATAACTTTTGATTGAGAAGTCTAATCGAAAAAGAACGAATTGTTTTGGATTCTACGCACCAAAATTAATAAGAAAAAGTGTTTTCCCGAGAAATTTTGGTGCAGTCGACTTTTGGTAAAAAAGGAAGGTTATACACTGCCTTTTTTTGGGGCCCGCAAAAAAAATTGTCTCAGATCGACTCGGAAAACAAATTTTCTTATAGAATGTGGCCTGTAGAATCCATAATTTCAAACAGTTCCAAGATTGGGCTACTAGTTCAAAAGTTACAGCCCTTTGAATTTTTTTTCGAAATTTGTTTCTAGTCTATAGCTTTTGATTGAGAAATCCGATCGAAAAAGTACGAATTGTTTTGTTTTCTACGCACCAAAAGTAATAAGAAAAAATGTTTTCCCGAGAAATTTTGGTTCAGTCGATTTTTGGTAAAAAAGGAAGGTTATATACTGTCTTTTTTTGAGCCCCGAAAAAAAAATTGTCTCAGATCGATCCGGAAATAAAATTTTCTTATAGAATGTGGCCTGTGTAATCCATAATTTCAAACAGTTCCAAGATTGAGCCACTAGTTCAAAAGTTACAGCCCTTTGAATTTTTTTTCGAAATTGGTTTCTAGTCTGTAACTTTTGATTGAGAAGTCTAATCAAAAAAGTACGAATTGTTTTGGATTCTACGCACCAAATTAATAAGAAAAAGTGTTTTCCCGAGAAATTTTGATGCAGTCGTTTTTTGGTAAAAAAACGAAGGTTATACACTGCCTTTTTTTAAGCCCCGAAAAAAAATTGCCACAGATCGATCCGGAAACAAAATTTTCTTATAGAATGTGGCCTGTAGAATCCATAATTTCAAACAGTTCCAAGATTGGGCTACTAGTTCAAAAGTTACAGCCCTTTGAATTTTTTTTCGAAATTTGTTTCTAGTCTATAGCTTTTGATTGAGAAATCCGATCGAAAAAGTACGAATTGTTTTGTTTTCTACGCACCAAAAGTAATAAGAAAAAATGTTTTCCCGAGAAATTTTGGTTCAGTCGATTTTTGGTAAAAAAGGAAGGTTATATACTGTCTTTTTTTGAGCCCCGAAAAAAAAATTGTCTCAGATCGATGCGGAAACAAAATTTTCTTATAGAATGTGGCCTGTAGAATCCATAATTTCAAACAGTTCCAAGATTGGGCTACTAGTTCAAAAATTATAGCCCTTTGAATTATTTTTCGAAATTGGTTTCTAGTCTGTAACTTTTGATTGAGAAGTCTAATCGGAAAGTACGAATTGTTTTGGATTCTACGCACAAAATTAATAAGAAAAGGTGTTTTCTCGAGAAATTTTGTTGCAGTCGTTTTTTGGTAAAAAAGGAAGGTTATACACTGCCTTTTTTTGAGCCCCGAAAAAAAAATTGTCTCAGATCGATCCGGAAACAAAATTTTCTTATAGAATGTGGCCTGTAGAATCCATAATTTCAAACAGTTCCAAGATTGGGCTACTAGTTCAAAAGTTACAGCCCTTTGAAATTTCTTTCGAAATTGGTTTCTAGTCTATAACTTTTGATTGAGAAGTCTGATCGAAAAAGTACGAATTATTTTGGATTCTACGCACCAAAATTAATAAGAAAAAGTGTTTTCCCGAGAAATTTTGGTGCAGTCGATTTTTGGTAAAAAAGGAAGGTTATACATTGCCTTTTTTTGAGCCCCGAAAAAAAAATGTCTCAGATCGACCCGGGGAAAAAATTTTCTTATAGAATGTGGTCTGTAGAATCCATAATTTCAAACAGTTCCAAGATTGGGCTACTAGTTCAAAAGTTACAGCCCTTTGAATTTTTTTTCGAAATTAGTTTCTAGTCTATAACTTTTGATTGAGAAGTCTGATCGAAAAAGTACGAATTGTTTTGGATTCTACGCACCAAAATTAATAAGAAAAAGTGTTTTCCCGAGAAATTTTGGTGCAGTCGATTTTTGGTAAAAAAGGAAGGTTATACACTGCCTTTTTTTGAGGCCCGAAAAAAAAATTGTCTCAGATCGACCCGGAAAACAATTTTCTTATAGAATGTGGCCTGTAGAATCCATAATTTCAAACAGTTCCAAGATTGGGCTACTAGTTCAAAAGTTACAGCCCTTTGAATTTTCTTTCGAAATTGGTTTCTAGTCTATAACTTTTGATTGAGAAGTCTGATCGAAAAAGTACGAATTGTTTTGGATTCTACGCACCAAAATTAATAAGAAAAAGTGTTTTCCCGAGAAATTTTGGTGCAGTCGATTTTTGGTAAAAAAGGAAGGTTATACACTGCCTTTTTTTGAGCCCCGAAAAAAAAATTGTCTCAGATCGACCCGGAAAAAAATTTTCTTATAGAATGTGGCCTGTAGAATCCATAATTTCAAACAGTTCCAAGATTGGGCTACTAGTTCGAAAGTTACAGCCCTTTGAGTTTGCTTTCGAAATTGGTTTCTAGTCTATAACTTTTGATTGAGAAGTCTGATCGAAAAAGTACGAATTATTTTTGATTCTACCCACCAAAATTAATAAGAAAAAGTGATTTCCCGAGAAATTGTGGTGCAGTCAATTTTTGGTAAAAAGGAAGGTTATACATTGCCTTTTTTTGAGGCCCTCAAAAAAAATTGTCTCAGATCGATCCGGAAAAAAATTTTTCTTATAGAATGTGGCCTGTAGAATCCATAATTTCAAACAGTTCCAAGATTGGGCTACTAGTTCAAAAGTTACAGCCCTTTGAATTTTCTTTCGAAATTGGTTTCTAGTCTATAACTTTTGATTGAGAAGTCTGATCGAAAAAGTACGAATTGTTTTGGATTCTACGCACCAAAATTAATAAGAAAAAGTGTTTTCCCGAGAAATTTTGGTGCAGTCGATTTTTGGTAAAAAAGGAAGGTTATACATGCCTTTTTTTGAGCCCCGAAAAAAAAATTGTCTCAGATCGATCCGGAAAAAAATTTTTCTTATAGAATGTGGCCTGTAGAATCCATAATTTCAAACAGTTCCAAGATTGGGCTACTAGTTCAAAAGTTACAGCCCTTTGAATTTTCTTTCAAAATTGGTTTCTAGTCTATAACTTTTGATTGAGAAGTCTGATCGAAAAAGTACGAATTGTTTTGGATTCTACGCACCAAAATTAATAAGAAAAAGTATTTTCCCGGGAAATTTTGGTGCAGTCGATTTTTGGTAAAAAAGGCCCTCAAAAAAAATTGTCTCAGATCGACCGGAAAAAATTCTTGGAGTATACGCAATTTATATTTGGCAACTATGTCGAAAAATAGAGAAAATCAAATCATGTAAAATCTGAAAATAAATGTGGTCTTTGAACATTTTCTTCAAAGGAACCTTATTTACAAAACACCCCACGTATAAACGTATAAGTATTCGAGCTAGAGGAATAGTGATAACATCAAAGAAATTCCACTGTTATTGAGTCTACACAATGAACAAATATAATAAATATATAAATATAAATATAATAGGGCAGATTTTTGAAAAAAACCTTCTAAGCCTTTGAAAAGGCATAAAAACAAACACATAATCGATCTGAAGGTTCTACCTTACGCACCTTTGTGAAAACAGAAAATCTACACTCACTATGTACTTTATGAGTAGATCCACATTCTTGTGATGTTACAGAGAAAAATGCAAGCTACACCACTGGGAATGTTTTACTGTGAATCTTCGCAATTCAAATTGTACAAGGACAAAGGCTGTGCATAAAAAAGAGAGAGGTGGCTTTTCCTTGAAGCAAACTTTTTGTTACGGAAGGTTGAAGATAAGTACAAGGTGTTAATACCAGTAAAATTATTATTGAATTTGTTCTTGAATTGTCATAATTATTAATTGATGATACTTATTGTTGAAATGCAGGACGATTAGTTTTTGAGTCAAAATAAAATTAAACAAACCTTTTGACTTCAGCGAATCGGACTGGGTATGTGAATGAGAATCATTCCCCTGAGTCGTATAAAGTAACCCAGTAGGTTTCTCGAATGGTTTTTCTCAGAAGTGACACCTTTGATAGGAAATGTTGGCTAGCCTCCTGCAGTGGTTTGAGCACTGGCGTATGATGTAACGTACCTAATCGCCATTGTTGGCACCCAAGTACCATGAAGATCCACCATACCTAGGCGTGAAACTTGAGTCTAGACGGACGCCTTAATCTATCCCGCCATGCCGACATTAAAACGGCTAAGGCCCGAGGAGCCGCTGGTCAGCTCTACCCGGTCTCAAAAAGCCGCCTCTCCATCAAGACAAAGATAACTGTCTACAAGACTTACATCAGACCATCTTGACCAAATAAAATTCCCATATGCCGCCGTACAGGTTGAAAGCCGACATGAAAACTGTTACAATGTAAAATTGTTAAATGCAGATTGGAAAAAGGGAGAAAAAAGCCCGTACATATCCTGAAATGTTTTCAATAGCTTTTTGTTCCTTTCTTGTAGGCAATGAAGCCCCTAGAGCTATTCTCGTGTAATTAAGACAGCACCTTTTAACAGACATTTTTAAATAATTTTCAAGCCTTCACTAGAAAAACGTGACACCTAATGCTGAAAAATCCGCATATAGCAGCTTTTATGCAAGTTATATAAAATATTTAAATTAGTGTCAACACGTATCAAACCCTGGCCGTATAAACTATTTGGATTAATAATTAATATCGAGGCTACATGTATCAAAACTGTGTAAAATTGAAGAGCCTACCGCTGCTCTCCTTTTACAGCCAAGTAGTTTTGACTTTTTCCTGGATCTCATTGTAAAAGGTTCCAATGAAACAAAGGCAGAAATGATAATTACATTGTACATTTTTGAATACCCCCCGCCATTTCGGAGAATTGGATGGATTTTGTTTAAAACAATTCTTTTTCTCAATGATGGACAAAATAGTGAGGTAAAGGTAGGTAAATTCTGGTAATGACGTACATCTATAAATCGATTCTTTGTAATCGCCAGTGTGAAACGAGATATTATTAAAAAGCGATTTAATCTACATCTAAAGCAAGGGAGCAATTAACTCTAAGCGTCTTATAATGGCACCACAAAGAAAGATCGTAAATCATTCCCATTTTCAGTTTACAACCCCCACAAACAACAATTTTCTTTCAATTACGAGTTTCTTTTCCGTATATTTTGAATGTCATGATTTAAACCGTGGGAGAATTGATTTTACTGACCTTTCTTAAAAATCTCGAGATCTTATCGCCGTGCTCCCATGGTGTAACCCATCCGCTCGACGCGTTGCAATCGAGCCCTTTACTGCCGTTATTAACGATCTGGCCCCTTCTGTCCGGTTTTTTCCGTAATAACTTATTAAAAGCTTCAACTAGTACGAATACCGCATCGTACATGAGGGCCGCCTGTGCGGAAATGCTCTCCCTTCCGGCGCCCTGAGAGGAGATCGGATCGAGGCGCTTCCATCCCTCGAGGAAGTCCTTTACATACTTTTTTGTGGTGTCGACTATTCGGAAACCGGTTATATTAATTGCGCCGTATTCTATTACTTCGCTTTCCCAACGGTCGTCCATTATCTGAAAAAGTAATACATGTTACGAGTCAAAACGTCACATGTAATGTACTATGTGCATTTAATTAGTAAAGAATGAAGAGGATCAATATTAAACATACTGTTGGAAAGTTACAACTCGTATCAGACAGAGCATTTGATGCTGTGTAAATTAGTCTATGCGAATTGACCGCAAGATTAGATGATCTAACTTTATTTGTACCATAATCTTGCCCCGAAACATTCGCCTCTGAGATCTTTCCCTATACAATTCGTCTCGAAAGGTTTCGTTCATGAATACTAGACCATCATACTACTTCCTCCCATAAAACAAATTGGCATATAAAAATACCCGAATCCAAGATAACTCGTTTTAAGGAACGATGTAGCAAGGAAAACGCACCTACCCACAAAAAAAAAACAAAAAACTAACAAAAACATCGGCCAGTCCCAACAGAAGTCCGAATCTCTATTCACTGAATTTTCACATTCGGCAACGTATCTGCTCTGAATCTGGGTTTAAGCAAAAAAAAGCACATTAACCGCGGTTACCTCTGTGCCGGTACATTTTCAGGAAGATATTCAAGACATTATTTGATAGGATTTAATTTAAATCTTTTTTTAAACTTTTCGTCGTGTTCAAAACCTTATCACGAATTTTCCCTTTACTGACCTGTCGGAAATATGGTGAATATCGTTATCCTAGGAATGTTTTCAAAAAGATTCCAATTAAATTACAGAAAGACTTCAGTCAATCCATTTCAGAAGGGTTTAAAACACTTTGGTGCGTTTGTCAGAATAATAACAGGAGACAAGGCATATTATGGGTATTGTACCTTGTTCCTGTAGGTTTAGGAGATTGCAAAAGTGAACCTATGTGAATTGCACATTTAAATGACCGTAAAAGGGTCCATTAAAGGTTACAGGATATAGGATTTACATACGAAAATTCTCAGACCAAAAGAGCAAGTTATTTTCTAGCAAATTTCTAGAGTATTTCAAATTGTGAGGATAACCTAATATAAATAGCCCCAAATTATCTACTTGGAGATCCAAATAGTATATAGACGCGATTCTTACAGTATTTTTTTGTCATTTTAAATCTAAGAGAAATAAAATGAAATCATATTGACATCATTTGCCCGATTTTGCACGCATTTGAGTATTCAAAACGGAGATTGTGATTCAGGTATAATTTAAACAATTTTAAAATTTAAGATTTTTAAAACTGCAAGAAGGTTCTAGTAGCGTCCAAAACCGACCAAAGATTTTTCAAAAGGAAAAACAAGAAGAAAAGAATTTGATACATACAATACACAATAAATAGAAAGCGGTCCAGAATAACTACAACGCTGTATATGTATATTACAATAAAACTTTATGAAGAACTCAAATCTCTAATTAGATTTTATGTGGAATAAAAAAATCGATTCTCAAATACTTAGTGATTGTATTATATAAGGACGTAAACCGATCTGAAACGATATATTCTGAGATTACCCTAGGATGATTCAAAGTGATTTAAACAGAATTTCAAGGATTTTATCAGGCATCTAAGATAAAAGAAAACGGTGAAAGCATTCGAAATGGGAAATTACTCCAAACCAGGACTGCTACCTATTCCAAAAGCTCTAAAGCATTCTGCAAAGATCCAGCTAGAATCATAGAAAATGCACTCCGAAAAAATTACGGGCTGATGGTAAAACGTTTTAAGTCTCCCTTGCAGATACAACCCCAACATGCGTTATTTAACTTTTTTAAAGGTCTGGAAAAAATATGAACAAGGATGAAAGTTGAATTAATAAGTTACATGCCATATGTGTGTAAATTTTTTTCATCGCTTGAATTTAAGCTTTAGGGATGCTGTAGTGCCCATTTGTCGACAAAATTGTTCCAAATTAATTGGATTAGGTGTCAAAATAAGCACGTCTGCTATAAATAATGATTTTGTTTGACTATTTTGGTGTAACAGTAACCGGTAAGATAATACCTAAACTTTCAACGGGGTTTGATGCATGTTCCCTTCTTGTTTGTGATATTGGAAAGTTGTTCAGGCGATTATTTTGCTTCAACAACGACCCATAACGTGATACAATAAGATAACAAGAGACGCATGAATGCACGACTTGATTTTGTTATTGTTATACAGGGTGCCCATTATGTATGGAATATATTCAAGAATAAGAAACGTACACGTTCATTTGTTTTATTTTGATGTAGGATGTCTAGATTAATGTTAGATGGAGAGCTGAAAATTAAAAATCAAAAAGTTGCCGAAGAAGAAGTAACTCAGACTGGGTTAGTGATAAAAATGATGAAAAATCGATTACTGGTTATGTTTTTAATTTTGGGAAAGCCGAAAACAGAAATGTGGAGCCAGAGCATCGATTCATGCAGAGTATATCGCCCTTTATGAGTCAATGTGTGATTTCTGTGGCTAAAATCTTCGTTGCATGAGGTAGATGAAGAAAGTTTGATTTATGGAAGAAAAATTGTGCATTGTGATAGCCAAAGTTCGATTGCAATTGAAACTATTTTCGTTATTATAGTGAGTGTACTAGCAAAGATTAGTATATTTAAATCTGTGGTACTAGTAACAGAGCGGTTAAAAGAGAATAAATGCTCTCATCAGAAAACCTTGTTGACCTCTTTAATACGAAGTTCCTGTCAGGGCCCAAATCAGAAATGTTTGCTAAGGCTATAGATCTATTATTTCAGAATTTTTGTTATGGTTTTGCTCTGGTAATGTAAGAATTTCCTATACATATGGAATAAGGGGAGGTAACTTGCATTGCCTAGTTAAAACTAACCATTTATTTCATACTGTCCGCTATACCGTACATTACATCATTCATTTGAGTCCGGAAAGTGATCTATTACATCACAAGGCCGGAAAGTGTTGCGTAGCAACTGATAATTTTCTGACAAAAAGAAACGTCAAATTTATTTAAGATGATAGCTATTTACATTATCATTCGAAAGCTTAAGACTATTAATTATACAATTAGAATTCTCACTAATTTTAATAGTGGACACACCCCCATCGCTGGGGACTGTGGTGGTGGAAACCTCTTGCCACCTTCTCAACCATATTCTTGGGGCGAAAATTGCAATAATTTCTGCACAATTTAAAAAAATTCACTCCATCGCACGTATTAATGACTGCAAATACGTCTACCTCTACCGTGAGTTTTTGTGTCCTGATGAATCCGAAATTAAAAAGTTGTACAATTAGGTGTCATCTAACCTTTACTAAAAGGTAATCTTTTGTAGGCGCTGTCAACTTGACATATTTGGAAATGTTCGCGTTTGCATTTATCATGGTTTTGCACATTGAATATTTGGACCACAATGTAGAACTAGAGAACTTTTTGGCCTAGAAGGTATTCCATTAGTTTAAAGAAGGCTTGTTAGCTCTAAATATTTTCTCACCGCATCCAAAAAGTTAGAAAGCATGATGTTTTCGTTGACATCATTATCCTCATTGTACCTTTTTTCGCCAAGCACAAACTATATAACTGATACTGATTTCTGGGGATGAGATTTTCTACAGATTCTTCACTTTTTGAACAAATCACCCTTACAAATTCACCACCAGAAGAACATGCCGCCTCAATTTTTTTTACAAATAAATGAACAAGGCAAAACAATTCGTGCGTAACTATGCAACGGTACCGGATGCAAAGGTGATGCGACTAAAGATGACATGTGCTATGTAAAAGAATAAAAAAAATCTCAAAATTGAGACAGTATGAAATAAAATTTTGTACGATACACGGCCGTGAAGTGATTATTAAAGCACTCGTTTAGGAATTCCGACATCTAAACTCGTACTTTAATAAGCCACTTCCCGGCCTTATAACGTAAATAACTATTTTGATGCCCGAGACAATTGCATTCATTTCTAACATTAATCTTTCAACAGGAGCGTTTTTAAAGTTAAACTAATGGCTATTAGATAATGGTTTATAATATTCTCCTTGAAGTATGTTAAAGATAAAGAGACAGGTTGATTATAAATCGAGTACTTAAGTCATTAAATGAATATGATTATGTAATATCGACTGATGGAACTGCCGCCAATCCATCGCAATGTATGTAACAAACAGAAACATGCAAGATATTTTGTTTTGCTTGTATCCGTTACAAAAGGGAAAGAGTTGTTTGAACATAAATTCTACCCTAATCCTCTCATAAAATAAAACTCTCATGAAATATTAAACTTACCAAACCCGAGAGTAGGTAATGATAGGTTCGTTTGCCGAGGGTAATATCTCGGACATGGCTGACAACAATTTCCTTGGCCGTATCGGCTGTGCAATCTAAGACTACGTGTTTAGGATCCCAGCGTGATTGTTCCTCCAACCCCCTTAGGAACTGTAAAGCCTCCGTTACGTTATTTATTCTTCGCACTGTCGTAACTCTAAACGCTTCGTTACCAGGAATTAAACCCTGATATATTTGCTGCAGTCGCAGCAATCCTGCAACATTTGGAAAAAAATTGAGGGGTAGCGTGTAAAAGAAAAGTGGATTAAATTAGTAGCTTACCGTCGTTTGAGTCGTAAAGATAAATTATACTGCGCCAACCGTAGTATCGTACGGTATCTATTATAGCCTGATGGTACTCCGGTCGCATCGAAATCGCATAATCTAGAAATCCAGACGACGGTGCCAGAACCTTCTCGGGAAACCATGGGGTCACGAATGGCATTTGAAAGGTGTTACTATACGAGTGTAGAGTGTCGAAGGAATCTGGCGAAACGGCTCCCAGCATTGAAAATACGCCACGTTGAAATTGGCTGCAAACTGAAAAAAAGAAATAGTGCTAATGAAATGGCTTCGTGCGTACATCTTTCGCTGAATAATTTAAGTAATGCTGTCGTGATATTGTTATCTTGTGGAAAATTCAAGTGGCGTACATCGAGATTATGTCTTTACACAAAAAATGGTCGCTTGATTTTTTTGGAGTGTACATAATGTTGTAGTAGTGTACAAAATTGCATTTTTATGGACTAATAGCACACCATTGCTCCATTAGCATGTGAATATTATAAATTTCTTTCTCGCACGAACACCGATTCTTAAGAAAAACGCAATTGGTTTAGTAGTACTTATTTGTTCGTGACAACCGCAAGTAGTTGTTGAGCTGCATCGAGGAAAAAAGGAAATGTTGAAATAAACGCTGTGGCGATCGATACGACAAGCATTAAATAATAATAGCCTTTCATTGATGATGTAAATTCATAAAAAGATGCTTACTGAGTCTGGAAAGCTTGAAGGCGTCGGCGGTGTTAATAACGTCAACGTAGGCCTGGAGTTCAAAACGACGCCCCGTTACATTTTGGTTGTGCGTCAGCATGGCAAATTTGAATGCAGTTTGAACCTCATCTGTTCCTTGTTCAAAAATTGCGCCTGAAATTATAATTGCATTAGTATAAAGTAACAAAGTAACGTTACAAGCGGTCAGTTTGCGTGAACAATAATAGTTAGATCGTATCAATGTTGACAATTTTGATCTTAAGAGAAATGTGTTCCTTGCTTTACAACACTAATTATTCTCTTGAATTGGAAATTATACCACTTATCAACCACTGGTATATAGTTACACAACGGACGATCAAAAATGAGTTGCTGTTTAGTCGCCTTTGGAAGTTCAAGTAAAGTAGGTACGGTTTCCCATGTAAACAAAAATTCCGACATCGACAGCAACTCATTTTTGATCGCATAGTATTAGTGTACCGTGTGTCCTATTATGGTTGAGACTGCGGTGTATCTCAGTTGTTTTTAAAGATTGAGACTTACCTTTTCTCTATCTTACATTGGTAGTAAGATATGATAACATCCCAAAAAGTCAAACTTTTCGTTTTTAACCTGTATCTCAAAAGCAATCATAGCTAGATTCATATTCTGTTTGTGGTATTAAAAGTTTCACAGAAAAGTGGTACTAGAAAATCATAAAGCAAATGCTAAATTGTAACTTATTTTACCGGATTCCCGAACTGAGAAGTAAATTGAGGACACGAGAAGACGCAGAATTTTGCAAACTACAAGAAACCTAGGGGAGCAAATATTCAAATATAAAGAAATTAGCATTGTACGTAATCCCTATGGTAGGTACGTGAACCGTTTCTACAACCTGTATATGGCAATGAAATAGTAAGTAAGTAGGTAAGTAATTTATTGTGTTAATACATTGAAGAAATGCTTACACTCGTCCGAAAATCGTATAACACATAAACATAAAATACATGAAACATATAGAACAATATTACATAAATAACATGAAAATTCATTTAGAAAACAAATAATCAAAAAATACAAACAACAAAAAATAACTTAAAGCGTTAAAGTGTTGAGGTCGTTATCTAAAAACTCTTGGATGTTATATATTGGATTTTCGCGTAAAAAAGTTTTAAGTTTCTTGGAAAAAAGTTGTTCATTTAGAGATTGGAAACAAGAAGGTAAACGGTTATACAATACAGGGCCCCAATAATTATGTGCCGCTTGCGACGTTTTTAATCGTAATCTATCATTATATATTTGATTTTTGTTCCGAGTATTGTAAGAATGAACATTTTTATGCGTTATATAATTTGATTTATTTCTATGAACGAACAAAACTGAGTCAAAAATGTATTGTGATGGAGCTGTTAGAATTTGCAACGATTTAAAGATATTGCGACAGTCCTCCCTGTAGCCAGCATTTACAATATTCCGCACACAGCGCCTTTGCATGGCAAGCGTTCTTTTCATTCCTGTAGAATGACCCCAGGCAATGATGGCGTAACTAATGATAGAATGTGCAAAGCTATAATAAAAGCATGTGCACAGAAACTGAATTTGACAAATGTTTTAGCATATACGCAACAGATGCCACTTTTGCACAAACTTTATTTTCATGCTGTCTCCAGGAAAGCCTGGCATCGATCTGCACCCCTAGAAAATTAATGGAGGCTATGTCTTTTCTACCAATATTTCTTAAAGAAAATTGAATTTTTTGCGTCTTACTGTCGTTTATTACCAATCGATTGGCAGTAGTCATACAGGGTGATTCCTATAGTACCTGCCACCGTTTGGGAGCGTATAGGGGGTGCCTAGGGGAGTATTTTGATATAGGACACTTGGGGTCGGAAATCTAAAATAAGGGCGCCAGAACCAAATTTATCTTCTGGAATTTCACGCCTGTATGTAGGCAACCCAACCGACCGACGTTTCGCGTGGAGCGATGCAGAGCGAGTTAGCGCGAGGAAGCGACATGGGAGGGAAGGAGGGAAAACGACAGTCAAAAGCAATAACGTTTACAAGTGTTCAACGTGGCCACCGTTGTTCTCAATGCACTTCCTACATCTAGCCAACTAATTATTATACTATTGCCATAGTGTTTATTCACTTGATACGCGTCGTTGCAGACGGGATTTCGTGGGTTTAAACAAAATTCTGATCAAGTGTCAGCCACACATCGCCGCCTGAGATCGCTCCGTGTGCACCGCGGGCCGGTTGGGTTGCCTACCTACAGGCGCGAAATTCCAGAAGGTAAATTTGGCTCTGGCACCCTTATTTTAGATTTCCGACCCCAAGTGGCCTATATCAAAATACTCCCCTACGCACCACCTACACGCTCCCAAACGGTGGCAGGTACTATAGGAATCACCCTGTATACATAAATACATATAAGTCGGTATGTAAAGAAACAATTAAGGGACATGAGACAAAAAACAAACTCTTCTCAGTTACCGTAACGAAGATTCAGCTTTTGGTGCAGTTTGCTGTAATTGTTTAAGAAACTATTTCCCAACAGTTTTTTCATATTAAAAAAAATAGTGCGTATCAGGTCATATTTTGAATACGCTTATGAGAGAATTCTTGTTGTTGGACAACAGTTGTTATTGAATTTGCTTTTCAGATTCTCAGAAACTTGTTAGGGTTGAGTCGAGTTTGTCGTTTTTACATTCACAGGCAACATTTTATATGAAATTTTGTTCAGATCAAAATTTTTGAGAAAATGTTTAAAAACATCCAGGGGGAAAACTGCAGATGGAAGTTTTGAGACGCAATCCTCAAAGGAAATGCGTTCGATCTTTGATTAATTTGGAACAAGTATGTGCTTTTCTGCCCTTTTACTGTAACTTCGGTTCAAGAAGGAAGAATATATTCCCTCCAATCATAATTCCTTTACCATAAAAGGTGTCAAAATATTGTAGGAGCAAAATTGCATTACCGTGGCCATGTTTCTAAAATATTTCTGGCGTTTCGCCTATCCAGAGTTATAATTTGTTCAGGGGACGCCATTTGACGTTTGGCGAGGGCCAATCAATTATTTCGGTAAAGAACCCAAGAAAATTACGTGAATGTGGAACAGATCTTAGTCTGTGGTTCAACACAAAACTTAGCTGCCGGCGCGATTTGGTTTCCTTGAAAAATGTTTGGAAAAACGGTCAAATTTTGAGGCAACAAGGCGAAAGCGTTAATTATTTAGAGGTATAATACGTTAAATAAAAAAATACTTTCCAATTTTACAATAAAATACGGGTGCTCTCTTATATCTTTATTAAAAGAAACGGAAGTGTTATACGCCACTGAAACGTGGTAACGGTAATTGTGTGCACAATTTTTCTCCTACATTTTTTCCGATCTTTTATTGTAAAGGAATTATGATCCTGGGGATTTTAGAAGATACACACTGTATATGACATGGATAGAAAGTGCCATTTCGTCGAGTCCCAAAGATCTGAGTGATCTATGGAATTATTTATATTACTACATATTTGAATAACTTCCCATTTTACGTTTGTGTTATTAATGACAAACATTCTTATAAAACAACGTTTCATTAGGTTAATTAATTGTAATTAGTAAAGTTTACTTATAATTTCGCGCTGTTATTGGTTTACAAAGTTGCAATTTGAATTGATTTATAATGCTTGAAGTCCCGTAGAATAGAAGTTTATTTACCTGTGAAAAATGTGTCGGTAACCGGACAGTTATTGTCCATTATGTAAAGGAAGCCCGCAACTATAGTTATATACAGGCGTGATCGTCGATTATCATTCTTTCTATTCGTCTGTGGAGAAACATGGAAGTAAAAATGGGAAGTAGATTGCTAGAAAGTGCAAGTTTATGACTTAATCGCCGTGAATCTCGAAATCAAATGGTGCCCCTATGCTTTTTTTTGGATGTATGGAATTGCTTACTTGGTAGTTTTCCTGAAAGTATTACAGTAGTGTTTGGGGGTTTCACTTTCCCAATTTCTCCTTCTTGAAATTGAATGGTTGGGAGAAACTATAAGCATAGCATTTTAGGTGCAACGAAAATCCATCGGTCTGGCCCCCCTAAGCATATCTGATGGATCGTTGATGAAGTAGACAATAAAATGCTACTTTCAATTTCCTATTTTCTGTTGTTGATGTTTTAAATTTTAAGGTATGTATATTTCAAGATTGTTACTCGTTATTAGTTACAATTTTCCTACAGCTTGAAAATGACTTAGGTCGAAACTATAGTCGCTATGTGATTTTATTCACAATTTTTTTAATAAAGAAGTATGGGGAAGGTTTAGTGTGTTAAATTCCTATTCAACTGTCTACTTTCTGACCCCGTTTTGAGCTTTACCACCATGGATTCCCACCAAGATGCTACTTCATATTGGATAAGTAGTGTCATTGAAATAGTTTCTCTGCCCCAGCTGGAACAATTTAGGGGGGGGGGGGCAATGCCACCCTTAGAAATTTCATATACTTGTAATAAATAAAAACAACAAAAAGTTAGAGTACAGGCCTCTGATTTTCGATGTTTTGTACGGGTTTATTCGATTGAGGATGAATTGAGAGTAGTTTTACACTTTGTTTCTTTCCTTTTTGAGAAATTTTAAGTTTGAACTGCTCGTAGTTAGGTATATTTACTTATTATGTACATATAACGTAAATAGGACAGTATGTAAATTTACGCTCTCCCACTCCCAATTTGCTACATGCTTGCATTTTTTAAAATACAGAAATATAAATGATCTTTGTGTCAATTTTTTAGTAGAAACGGTTGCATAGATGTATAGAGGATTATGTGTGTAGTTTTTCATGTAGTGACTGTCATTTTACACTTAACGTGTAAGACGGGACAGATGGCGTCCATTTCACATGCAAACGTTTTCGTGAAATACATTTTATTTATTGCACGATGTTATTGTAAAGAGTCATTGTAAAATTTACGGGTGTTTTTTGTATCAGTAGCAGAAAAGTCAATTTAATTGCTATTGGCTTAGTGTTTGTTCGGTGTCGTAATCTGTTCAAGGCTGTGGACTGCAAAAAAGTGGAAAGGTTGAAACTGTTGGGGTGCATCAAGTATTTTTCCTTTTTGTTGGTCCATAAGCTGCCCTTTTAACGTTTTAGCTAGTTTTTCTGACAAACCTATCTTTTACCTGAGAAGTTTCTACGGTCAGACATAAAAGTCTTGTGACACACTAAATATTCTTGTTTCTTTGATTGATTTTGTTTACAAGGGCCACAACTTTCCCTATAAGCGCATATAAAATTGTTTATTTATCCCTGTTTTAACATTACCAATATTTGTAAAAAACAAGCCCTAGATGACAATTATCTGTTACGGTACCGGGATTGTAACTTTCGTTGTGCATTAATAATTTGTGGTTCTTTAGTTGATTAAGGCATATAAAGTGCCAACTTGCTTTATTTTAGATTAGAAATACCAATTTTTTTAAGGAAAACTCTCTGGTACATGATAATTACGAATTACTAGAGTCATAACTTTTATTGTGCATTAAATATGTTTGTTTCTTTAATAGATTTTGTCTAAAAAGGCTCTCAAGAAACCCTATCATACTTCTCCGTTTTAAAATTACCACTTTCTCTAGGGAAATTGTCCCGGTTCTTGAAAATTATTTATTACTAAATTTGTAACTTTGTTGGTGGAACAAGTATTTTCTTTTTATTAATTCATGTTGTTTATAGAGTCCAAAATTGGTGATCTTCCTTATAATTCCTTTCTTAGCAGTCATACAAGAACGGTGCTAGCGACCTTTTTAGGTTTTTGGGTATGCCGTTTCTAAATTTATACTTTTTACAAAATGTACCTATCACAAAATGGCAAGTCTCTACACAATGCGAGCAATATAGGTAGGGGTTCTTCAAAGTAATGAACATAGAATTAAATTAAAAAAAAATTCCAACTGAAATTCTTCACCAAGTCCCAGAAATGGTCACAATTTGGCAAAATATGATGGACAACCTTTTTCTTTTTTTAACTGACCAACCGTTTCCACATATCACAATAAAAAAAGTAATGTTCTTTTTATAGTCGAAATCGCATTCATACGCTTACACCCCTTTGTGCGTTAAGTGCATGTTAGAGAGGAGTGTTTTTTATTATGAGTTCTGCACATCATTTAATATGTGCCAAGAAGTCCAGAATTACTGAAATTTTCTTACATGTTTTTGGGTTTCTTGATTTTTAAGTTTTGGGAAAATTTTTATAAAATGGAAAAAAGGACAATTGAATTTGGGGAAACGCAAACTTTGGAACTATTGCGGGCTTAGACGAAACACTTTGGGTCCGCAATTTATTTCGAAAAAATGGTTATTTTGGTCTCCCCTGCCTCTAACACACATGGTTAATATTACACCGATTTAGCTTAAGCAAGTATGCATTAACTAGATGCCCAATAGATAGGTTTTTATCTTAAGAGTTGTATAATGTTCTACATCTTTCGCTATTTCGTTCGTTACGGTGTCCAGTTTGGCACCAAGGAAGGATGCTTTTCTGCGTTTATTAGTATAGAAGTTATAGTCAAAAATCATTTCTTTTATTATGCTTATGATTCGTTATGGTGTGGTTTGCACCAAGGAAGGAATTATTCCTGCGCCATTTACGAAAAAAAAGTTATAACAAAATCTCTTTCACTCATCACATTTTTAAACTTTTGCGCTTATTGTATAGTTATAAATCCTATACGCTTGTAACCTTTGTTGTAAATCGCACTAAAATCCATAGTTTAGCTGGCCGATTGTAGGAGTTTGAGTTGGGCGACTGAAATATAAAGGAAGAAGTGAAGATGGCTGAACTAAAATTGTAATGTTGTTTTTGTATGGAAATAAAAGTAGTTTTATATGATTTAGTGCGTACTTTGTGTTTAAAAACTTCAACCTTTGCTTTTGCTTCGTGATTAGCGAAAACATGAACCTCAGTTTTAGCGATCATTTTGGGCCATTGAGAGACCCAAATTTTTAATCCGAGCCCAATTTGATTTAGGAAACGATCAAATGCATCGATAGAGAACAACAAATTGACGCTGCTGGTAGCCATTATACCTTCTCTAAATAAATAAAAATGAATGTATGTCTGTCTGTATGTCTCTAATGCCTTCCTAAACAATTCATCCTATTGCGGATTGTGAATGCGCAAAGCCAACCTTTTTAGTTGCAAGCTGATTTTTCCGAAATTTTAACCGAAGGTGGTTTTCAAATAATGCGGTTCGTCATCATTTTGGTTAAATGGTTGAAACGAATTTGTCTGAGGTAACTAATTTTTTCGGAAAAAAGACTATTAATGTGGAAACGGCCTTTTAATATTGAAAGTGAGTTCACTCGCAAAGTGAAATTTGACTGAAGATCTAACAATATGTACTAACAAATACTGTTGGACGGATAGAAAGTGGTCAAAATAGAGTACCCACTTTTTATTTTTGGCCACAATAGTTTAAAGCACACTTTTAAATCACACCTATATTTATTCTACCAAAGCAAGAAAAAAGATTTGCATGTCACCCTTTTATACGTTTCCGTGTGGGCGAACACAGTTAACCTTTCCAGTAAAAATAAAACAGAAACTTTATATCTACGATTTATAAAAAAGTCAGGGCCTCTATAATGATCTTAATATGAAATTAGAAGTTTCGTATATGGTGCGATACACCAAATCCTCAAATTCCCGCTTAGATTATCGTTAGCAAATTTGGCAAGTTGAGTGCAAAAAAAAAGTTTATACGTAAAACTGTCACGCGAACTCATTCTCTAAATGACATACTAAAATCTTTTTAAAGCTACATTTTGCATGCATCTGGATTAGTTAATGGCACGTATTAACTTTCAAAGGAAATTACTTCGTGATCCCGATCGTTTGTAAATTTTTACATGACCTACGCTAAAACGGAGCTTTAGTATTACGTAATCGACTACCCTTCGTATTTAATGACGTATTACCAATTACGAAAGAACCTAAATGTGAAAACACTACGTTTGTAGCGCGCTCTTGTGTTACCGTTGCAAGTTATACGATCTGTGTGTTTACTTATACGTGGGGAAAGATGTGTTTCTCTTTATCATCGTTAATTTTGGGACGGAAGTTGCTTGGTGCACGCGAATAATGGAAGAGCTCTGTAAAAAACGCGTCCGGTCTTACGAAACAATGATTATAGCCTAGGGACACTGGAAAGACTATGCTTGTTGTACATATAGGCAGAAACATGCACATAAACAATAACAGCCATTGAAATTTTCAAAACGTCTTAAGTTGGGTGCAAGAACCTTTCGCATACAATATCAACTAAAGTTCATGCATATTTGGAGACAAATTCTTCGATGAAATGGAAAAAAACGCTCTGTTCTACTTAGATAATACTAATGCTTTACCCAAGGGTATCTTATCCCCACTTGCCGATGTACCGATTATAAATGTAAACAATATAAGCGTCTCGACGCTACCGGCACTCATGGCGTTTACTCAGCTTCACTACCTCTGGACCAATTCTGTTAACAAAAGCGACGCCCAGATGCGCGGCGCAGACGCATGCACTGCATTGTACGTCGATTACTTCGTTCTCATCATCTTCGATTTTATCAGTTTATATTTCGGAAAGTTTGCCAAATTAAGTTTTTGGAAACTTGATCGTCGTTATCCATTCCGTTATTGGAGTAGGATCAATCAGTAGAAACCTAATTGGTTCATTGTGTAACGTTTATGTTTTCCAACACTGCGAGTATGAACATGCGTAAAAGTGTTTAAAGTAACGTGCATGATGTGAATTATGCGCTCATGGCAAAATTAGTCGTCCATTTATGTTATGAGAGTGCTACCAAATGTTTCTGTTCTGTAATTGATGTTAAAGGGAGCTTTACTTACATAAATTTTTCCAAAAGCGGGTTGCAGTAAATACGTGAGACAATACATCTGTAGTACGGACTACGGACAATGAAAATTTCTAGATTATTACAACTCTCTTCCTCCTGAATCCAGAAATCACTGATTTCTTCCTCAATTATTTACTAATCTAAACTAATCCTAAAGAGCACTAGGAGAACAGTAATTCTCCAGTTATATTGTGAGAGCATTATTATAATGTAAATCTACTATTGTTCTATGTTGTATGATAATTCTACTTTCTTCATACTGTTACCATCCTCGATACTAATTAAATCTACTCTTGTAATTATACCTTATTATAAAAACGGTAATAGGTACCTTGAGCAGATAGTAAAACGTAGAGGGGAGAACTGCAGCTCCAACGTACAACGAAATTGTAGAAACAGAGAAGGAACTGCACCGAATGATGGAGAAAATAATATTGGTTGGAAGCAGAGCTGGGCAGTATTCGATTTTGTAAATACTTTTTAAGTATTCAAATCCTTTAAAGTATTCAAATACTTTGTAATTAAATACTTTTATGGAAGCAATATTTGTATTTGTAACTCAAATACTTTCACAAATATTTAGTATTCGAATACTTCGCAAGGTATTTGAATAGTTATGAAAAGTTGTGGACTAGAAACCAATTTCGAAAGAAAATTCTAAGGGCTGTAATTTTTGATCTAGTAGTCCAATCTTGGAACTGTTTGAAATTATGGATTCTACAGGCCACGTTCTATAAGAAAATTTTTTTTCCGGGTTGATCTGAGATAATTTTTTTTGCGGGCCTCAAAAAAAGGCAGTGTATAACCTTCGTTTTTTACCAAAAATCGACTACACCAAAATTTCTCGGGAAAACCCTTTTTCTTATTAATTTTGGTGCGTAGAATCCAAAACAATTCGTACTTTTTCGATCAGACTTCTCAATCAAAAGTTATAGACTAGAAACCAATTTCGAAAGAAATTCAAAGGGCTGTAACTTTTGAACTAGTAGCCCAATCTTGGAACTGTTTGAAATTATGGATTCTACAGGCCACATTCTATAAGAAAATTTTTTTTCCGGGTCGATCTGAGACAATTTTTTTTTCGGGGCTCAAAAAAAGGCAGTGTATAACCTTCCTTTTTTACCAAAAATCGACTGCACCAAAATTTCTCGGGAAAATACTTTTTCTTATTAATTTTGGTGCGTAGAATCCAAAACAATTCGTACTTTTTCGATCAGACTTCTCAATCAAAAGTTATAGACTAGAAACCAATTTCGAAAAAAAATTCAAAGGGCTGTAACTTTTGAACTAGTAGCCCAATCTTGGAACTGTTTGAAATTATGGATTCTACAGGGCACATTCTATAAGAAAATTGTTTTCCGGGTCGATCTTTTTTTACCAAAAATGGGCTACACCAAAATTTCTCGGTAACGTACCACCTATTTGTAAATTGTAAGCGAACGCTAGAGTTGTGTTACAATCTATTATTCTGATCAGAAATTCACTGAAGTGAACCCTTCCTATGTACCTCCCTGTTGTTAGCTGCTCAGTGGCACACCTTAAAAGTTCAGGACCTGCCACAAGTACAATTTTTCGGAAATAAAAATTAAAACGTCTAACATTTATTTATAAAATCACAATTCCTCTTTGTAATACTTAACACATTACGAGTCTGTAAACAACGGCTATAAAAATTCAGTCTTCTAAGTGCGGAAAAAGCGTTCCGTTAGTCCATTTGGGCCATGTTTTAATCTCCTCATAAAGTGTTGCGCCTGGACTTAGCGTATCCTGCAGCTGCTTCTCGCCAAACAGCCTGTAGTTTTTTGCCAGAACGCCAGATTCGATTCCTTTCTCGATCAGCTGTTTGGCAGCAAGTAATTGGTAGGGTGGTGGCCTCATCCTATGGAAGGTGCCGACAAACGCAATGCCGATACTTTTGGAATTGTAACCGAAAGTATGCGCGCCCTCGTAATTCCATCCTCTACCTTCGTAAGCGTACCCATCGCCGCCGACCAGGAAGTTGTACGAGATGTCCCATAAACCTTTTCCTTCAATTTGAAAGGATTGTAGGTCTCTGATGCGTATTTTACAAATGGCTTGCTCCGAGCAGTTATCGGTGGCAGTGTGGGATATCACAACGTAAGGGATAGGCTGTACCAGATTGCTAAGTTGTTCAATGGGCGGCTGTGCGAGCCACTCCGATCGTGGAATAACCTTTAGTTTTGGAGGGAGCGTTACGTTCACAGATGGATCTAAAAACAAAAGCAAAATTCGTATCAGCTGTTACTAAGATTAGCGCGAATACGGAACCCTCTGATTCAATTCTGGTTTGAAAAGCACTAGGGCGTGGGGGACCAATGGTCCCAGGTCTTAACCAGTTTATATAAAGCTTCCCCTGGGCTTTGGGTCGTTTGCAATTGTCTCGCAGTGAGAAGCTTGTAATTGGGGGATATAACCTTCAAGTCTAGGCCTATCCTAATAAGTTCCCGAGCCGCGTTTAGTTGTCGAAGCGGAGGCAACACCTGACCGAAAATTCCAATAAAGGCGATTCCTATACACGCACTATTGTAACCGTACACTTGTGCACCTACGTTATACCATCCTCTTCCTTCGTAAGCGTTCCCATCCCCTCCTACCAGAAAACTATACCCGATGTCGCTCCAACCTCTACCCTCAGCGTGAAATTCCTGCACATCCTTGACCATTTTTTTACAAACCTCTTCACTTGAACAGGGCTCACTGGCAGTATGCATGATTATTACATAGGGAACTGGTATCTTTAGTACTTCAACTCCTGGTTTTGGAGGATCAGCTAGCCATTCTTTTCGGGAAATTATGCGGAATTCGCTAGCTAACGTGGAGTTTTCAACGGAATCTGAATACAAAATAAATTTATATTAGCATTTAATATCAACCCTAACATTCTTAAAAATAACTCTAATAAAAATGTAATTGTTTATAAAATGTGCACATATAGGGTCCAGGGCCAATGGGCTTTGCAAGCAAGGATTAGTATTATCAATGGAACAGGGTACCAGAGAATGTTAAGCAACTTACGCCATAATTTTGCTCAATTTGTTACGTACGGTTATGAAACAGCGCCGTATAAAGATCGTCGTGTAATGCAATAAATTTATGTGCACTCAAAAATCATGGTAATAAAGAAAATACCTCAAGGCTGCGTTAGTACTAACAATAATCATTAATGCGTTTCACATGAAGCACGATTGCAATTACATTTTCTGCTCTTCAAAACTTTTGATTCTGTGCTTTATTTCAAAATTAATACATGCGTTTTTCAAATAGCACACAACGGAACGTTGAGATTTTTTGCTTTTATGGTTTTATGGTAATGAGTATTTATCACCAGTCACCATAATTTATTATATACCGTTAATTACTTTGTTGGTTTACAGATATAATTTTTCCGGTTGTAATTGTACACATGGCAAGTACGTGAAGCTGAAATGTCGACTAGAAAGGAATTACGTCTTTTGATTCTCTCCGTTTTTCTAATTTGGAGCGGGGGTCTTACAAAAAACCTTTGTTGTAAATTCGACAAAATCTGTGTATATAAAAAAAAAACTTCAGGACATTGCACCATTGCACACCCCTAATTCAGGGCCCCTCTTTAATTGAAAAATTACATAGCGTAGGTATTTTTGGTAGGGTCATGATGGCTTTAGCGATGGAGGAAATTTCTAAAAACTCTGCATCCCCAAAACTGTTCTGGTTCGTTTACATATGGGACATCTTGTATTAATCTAGATTTAATTAGATTACAGGTGGGCAACGACGAATAAGTCAATCATTATATGATATGAGCTTAATACGAATAGATTATAGGCAGGCCCCGAGCCTTTAGCGCCCTGGGGTATATTTAGCTCGGGGCCACCGTAACTATTCTTATAATAGTAAAATTGCGTATTTAGGGATCGAGTTTCATACGATTATTTATTTGAATTGATTATAGGTAAGTGTTATCCAATGAGCCCGTTCCAGTCGAATTATTTGCGCGGCATTTTAAAAGAGAAACCCCAGTTTCTATTCATTTTCTAAATATACGCAAAATGTGAACTAAACTGGGTCTCCATACGTAGACATCTAATGGTTTCTTAATTGTTAACTTTCCCAAAATCCTGAACCAGATCCATTACTGTCGGGACGTGCGAAAACCTAATGGAAACTGGTGAATATTTCTAGAACGATAGCCTATGGAATGTGCTTAGAATTTTTTGGAATTTTTTTTTTAATTATTCCGAATGGCCTTTAAATCATTCAGTATTTTGGAACGTAAAACTCTTTCAGAAGTTCTCGGGAGACTTAGAGCACTAATTTGTATCTCGTTTTGAAATTACAAACGTCTAAATAGCGTGTGATAACCTTCAGATAATTCCCAATATAGTAAAGGTAACGTTTGAACGACTGCAAATAAGATTATTTTCAGACCAATAAAATTGGTTTTTAGCTCATGTAAAAAGGTAGCTTTCTCACTTTGACTCGCGGCAAATGAAGGCCCGCAGAAGAGCGCTTGTAGAAAGACGAGGGATAGCAAAATAGTTACAGTTAGGGGAGTGACATGTTACATTAAAATTAAATACTTTTCAAGTACTTTCCAAATCTGCAATAAAATATGGGGTATTCCATTAAACAAAAAACGCAAATTTGATACGCCACCGGAATGCAGCACGCCCCTAATGATAAAAAAAATTTGAAACATGGCGACGGTAATTTGTAAAGTTCCTCGCTCTATTTTTGGGATTTCCCAATCGCTGCGACAGAAAATCGCAAGTGCGCGCCTATCCTAAAAGGGAAATATAAATAAGGCTACTCACGTCGCGTAGAAATTAGAAAAATTGGTGATTTTGGAAAAACAAAAAGCAAGTTCCTCGTTTATTTTGTATAGGTAAATGGGGAAATTTAAATCAATAGAAAAGGAAAATACGAAGAGTCGTTGCGGAATGAAATAATTCTAAGCAAATATGGAGCAATTTTGAGAAAATCCTGGCGATAAAGGGGGAAATCGCATAATAATTGAAGGAAATTAAAGACAATGAGGAATGAGTCAATTTTGGCCAGGATTTTGGCAGAGGATTAGGGAAAGCTTTAGGAATTTTAAAGACGCATATAAAAGTGAAGTCAATATAAGAAACTTTGGGAAAATTAGGAGTAAACTTTTGAGAATGTAAGGGCGCTAGCATAAGAAGAAATTTTGAGGAAATAAAGAATTTTGGGTAAATATAAAGAAATACATAAATGCTGTTTCTCATTTAGATCGAAATTGGGGATATTTCAACTAATGTAAGAAATTTTAAGGAGGTTAGAGGGAATTATGGAGGTTTTTGGGGAACAATTATCAATTTTTTTTTTTTAAATATAGGGTTCGACTGCCAAGGTCATATCCCCTTTATTGCACGCTATAGAGTACAGGTACATACGTATATGCACAGTGCTATATGTCGATATATATACCAATTCCTTTTAAGAAGGCGAGGGTGTTATTTGCATTTTGTGAGTTGAAGTTTGTGACGTAGTTTGGCATAATGTTATGACGTACGCGTTCAACGGCATATAGTGGGCAATCATTTATTATGTGCATCACTGTAAGGGCTATGTTGCAGTGGTTACAGTACCGAGGAGGTCTACCTTTAAGTAAATGTTGGTGAGTTATTTTGGTGTGCCCTATCCTCAGGCGGTGCATCTTTACATTCTCCTCCCTTGATGGATGTTGCAATGTAAATAAATCCTTTACTGCGGGTTTTATTTGAGAAAGATGTGTATTGATGCGTGCCCATTTTTCCTGCCATTCCATAGTGTACCTCTCTTTCAGATATTTCGTGATATCACTTGCCACCACAAATTCGACATCAATTTGCTCATTAAATGTAGCTTGGTATGCAGCTTGATCTGCCTGCTCATTTCCTGGAATGCCAACATGGCTGGGGACCCATACAAATTTAATTGACTTCCCTCGCGTACTACATTTAATGCGGATTGGCATTTTATGTTCATCGGATCTGAAGGGTATATTTGAGATATACCATTTAGTACATTGTTACAGTCTGTCACGATTAAGAACATTCTGGTATCACTCATGTAACAGTACAGCATCGCTTGCAGCATGGCGTATTGCTCAGCAAAGGTAGCCGACGACTTAAGGGTCTAAACTCCATTGATGTGCTATTCCCTCAGTGACTACAGCGCTACCAACTCCGTTTGCAGTTTTAGATCCATCTGTATATACAAGTTGGTGTAGGGGATATTCGCTGCATATTTTCTCGAACTCTTGCAGGTAAGCTGTATAGAAAAAATTCTCCAGGAATATATCACGAAATAACAAAACATACGAACTGAGGAAATGCAAAAAAAGTTGAATATTGTTAATTCGTATAGAAATTAGAGTAATTTATGTCAATGAAAGCATTTTGTAGGACTCGGACCACGGAAAATCTGGAGCATAAGTATGCTAAATAGAAATTGCAAAATTTAAGTTAGTGTGTGCGCAAATTTGAGGAGGAAATATACCCGTAAGGACATTTTTAAGGAATGAGAAAATAAAATATAACCGCACCCATAAAAACGTCGATTCTACTGACGATAAAAAAACTTAATCAAAAGATCGATTTTTCCGAATATTAAGAATCGATCCCACAGAATATCGGTATTCCTACTGAAAACAATCATAATGTTACAGAATATCACAGAAGTCAGGTGGTATTGCAGAAAATGTATTAAAAATGAACCATGCGGACGATTGGTAAAAAAAAGAAAACGAAAAATGAAAATGATCACCTTATAGCACATTATTTAACTTGGGCGATGATTAACTTTCACTTCAATTATAACAAATTACCGCTACCTTTTCTAAAGGCTATTGACTCAAAGCCTGTTATAAAAGTAAATCTTTGTATACTAACTATAATAATTGGGACACCAGAAAATTAATTAAAGAAACGTTCGATCACGTCAAATTTATATGAAAGGGAAATTTGCATTTACAAATATTACATTTCCTCCCCGTGGTTGAGGTAGTTACCCACATAGTACTGAAAACTGTAAATTTTTGTGTAAGTAAATGCGGTTTAATAGGGGGAACAATATTTAGCTAACGCAAGTAGCGAAAACTACGGAGAAAGAATTTTGTAGAGAAGCAAGATACAACGGCGAAGAACTGTAAGTCGGGTGTGAAATACGAAAACCTTAGAAGTTCTAAGGGCCAAGGGGGTGTAGATTGGGGAGAAAGAAGACAGTAGCTTGTACACTAAGCAGGAGGTGGCACTGAAAGCGGGTGATAACATGGCTGAATGGTTTGTAATAGGTATAGGAGTTAGGCAGGAATGTTGTTGTATGTCACCTTCTTTATTGAATATGGAGGACATGGTGAGAAAGGTTAGTCAGGTTTGCTGATGATATGATCATATTTGCTGAAAACATGCGGGAATTGAATGAAATGTTGAAACGACTGAAAGATGGAAGACACTTATGGATTGAGAATTAACCATAAGAAGTCGAATGTATAATGATTGTAATGGAAGTGGCAGTAAAGGAGGGGAGAGAAATTGGGACAAGTAAAAATAAGTAAATACGCAGGAATACCAGATGATTGGTTGAGTGAAAAGGAGATAAAGATAAGAATTGAAGAATTGGCAAAAGCGTATATGAGAAAGAGACTAAGAGAGTGGTATGGGCGTGAGGTGTAGACATTAATAAAAGAGAATTAGACAGACTGAAAGCATTCGAGATGTGGACTTGGACGAGGTGGATAAAAGTAAAATGGAGTGATAAGTTTAGAAATGAGCAAGTATTAAGAAGAACATTTTTGAAAGAGATTAATAGCACGCCTATCACCAGCTGACTTATAAAGCTCCAAAAATGATAAATTGCTGATACACTTTTTGAAACACTTCATATATTAAGCTACGGCTAAACCCAAAGCTAAAACAAATATTTTCCTCGACGTTAAGCGTTATATATATATAAATATGTGTGACGCGATAATTTGCGAAAATGTTTCACTCGTTCAACATTCAGAGATATAATTTAGTTTAATCTAAATTACTGCAAAGACTCGACCTCATTCCTGAAAGTAGTTGTAATTCGGTTTGCCATGCCCCTTAGCTTTATTCTTTACAGACTGCTGAAAGATCCCTCTATAAACATAAAAATAGTGCAGTAAATTAATAAACATTTCGGGATATTTGCGATATTATAAGATAAAATAATTTGGAAACTTGCTGAAAAATCACATGTTACATTGTACAATATATCACAGATCCAATTTCAAGGAAAGAATGCCAAATATTATCGAGCACTCTGCAGCTGCAGCTTTTTGAGTCGAGTACATAACGTTGAACATTAAAAAATTAATTAAAAACAAACTAGTCTTTTTTGTTATATTTTCTATAGGAGATCGATTTCGGCTGATATATTCCCATCATCAGGCCGTGCTGAAATACTCATACTCATACTCAGTATGGATTGAGATTAACATTTTTTATAATTACCGTCTAGTGGTTGTTTGCAGGGACATATACATAAGTAACAATGAACATTTTAAAAAACGAGGGTTGTTTAATTAAACATCAGGAGATCCAAATTGGCAAATCAGGTTAATAAAAAATTATATTGGTGAACATATTGTAAATAAAGTTGAGAATCCTTACTTTTATTTAATTTTTTAGTGTTCAACGTAATCACACAAACTACAATGGAGTACTTCATACAACGAATCGAGTACATAACTTTCTCGTCTTTTCGTATAGGTAAACAACAATGCGAAAAATCTTATTTTGAGATAGTTAGCTGGTCGAAACAGAGAAATTAAGCTGATTCAATGAAAATAAGGGGAATAAAATTCAACATAGGAGAGATCGAATGGGAGGAATTGTGTATTTGTGTCTAGCATTTATTTGATTTATTTGGTCTTACGCAACCACGCCATAAAGTGTTATTTTCTGAACCACATTATACAAATTTACAAGGTCAGAAAAACCCCACAAAAACAGTTTCCGGACATGTTAGCTATTTCTTAAAAAACCATCGCGAGTAAGCAAAATAAACGGATCCATTCAACTGCTAATGTTTTAACGTCTAACAGTTCACAGTGAAATAATTATTCGTCGTAAAAAAACAGAAAATCGCATATATTTGCCTTGTGCTCCCAAGAATTGACAAGATTTAAACATCGTTGCGTTACTATCGTCCCTGGACAAAGAGTAACAAGTTAAAAAGTAATCGTAAACGATTTACATAAAGCGCATTTCCACTTGCATTCATTTCCCATTTGTAAGATGCAACTTATGTATCAAATTTCATTTAAATTCTTCCATAAATAAAAAAGTTGGCACTGCGCATGCGCAAAACCAAATTTTGAAACTGGCGTTTGATTTTCCTTTATTCCAAGTGCCTATGTATCAAATTTCATTCAAACGCTTTTATAAGAAAAAAAGTTTGCAATTCGGTTTATAAATGGTCGAGATGTGAAAAGGGCACTGTGAATTTTGAATCGATTCGACTCAACTTTTGGCATTGCGTATTATATATCTAAGGCTATGCCCATATTGAATTTCATGCAATTCAGTTCATAACTAACGGAGATGTAAAAGCGATCGGACATTTCTAAACAAAATTATCGTTCACACGGACAGATAGAGGGACAGACAGGCAAAGGAACAGATGGACAGACCAACAGACAGACGACAGACAACAATACAAAATTATAAATGATCTCTAGGATGGTTAATAAACGGCAAAAGTGTAAAATTATGGAACATGTAAAAAACGGTTTGTTGGTTTTTTTACAATAACTTTTTTAGCAATAAACGCAGAAAAAATTCCTTCCTTGGTGCAAGCCTCGACACCATAACGAACCAAATAGCGAAAAAAGTAGAACAATAGCTCTTAATATAAAGAACTAGTAGCGTCGCAAAACGAGCGGACGGACGGACGGACGGACAAAGTGGCCACAATAGCGCATTTTTTTTTATTTTTGTGAAATGCGCTAAAAAGTTGGTATTGTTCAATTAATTCGTAACAATGTCTGTAGACTTTAATTTACATATAATACAAATTAATTGGAAGTTGCTTCGAAAATTAGGAATAAAATTGCCTTCCGTTTAATTAAAGTGTCGATTTCAATGAACTAGGCAAAAATACACTTCGCAGTCAATTCAACAAAAGAAAATAGTCGGTACGATTTCAGGAAAACTGTCTACGCAAGTAACTTCAGCAATTACGACAATGAAAAATCAAAATCTTTGGGAAATTGTAAGGCAATGCTACAAATGTTGGGAAAATTAAGGGAAATGGTGGCAATTTGTAAGCAGTGAAGAAAATCTTTGTCCGGTAAAATAAGTAAGGCGAAGTTCTTGTCCCTCAAATAGAAAATTTCGAGGAAATATGTAAGTAGGTAATGGATGAAATTAGAGGAGATTCTGGTGAAATATTAGGACATTTTAGGGAAATAAGAGAAAACTCCGAGGAAAAGCCCAGAGGAAATTAAAGGAAATAGTAGGTCGTGACCAATCCCTTGGAATTATTTATCGTAGAATACAACCTATCATTGAAGCAGTTCTACCAAATGAACAGGCAGAATTCCGCACTAATACTGATCAAATCCTCGCCTTAACAAGCCGTATTCCAAAAAGGTTTAAAAACAGGAATGGCGCTTGTACATAATATCTAACGGAAATGCTCATTTGTTGTTCTATGCTGAGTTTTCTTCCACTACCGAAACTTTAAAAACGTAAGTATCCACTTATCCCATATGATACGTCATTAATTTGTGCATTATGGATACATCTGTGTCATCCACTTTTAAACTGCACTATATTGCCATGATACCCAAAATAAAACTGAGGGCTTGCCTTTTTACCAAAGCAGTTGTGTACTAACGGGAAGAAACGCTGAGGAGTTGTAAATGAGATAACATTTTCAATGTTGATCACAAAAATATAAATAATTTCAACCCTCTAGTTTTAATTTAGATCATTTTTGTCGGAAGCATGGCTGCAGTGCCATTGAATTTTGTTTAAGCCTTTTGTAATATATTTTGGATATTTTTTAACAATCAGAGTGGGCATTAGATACAATATTATCCATATCTTCCAAGAGAGTAAACAAGATGATTGTATTTACACAGTTGAATGGGATTTTTGAGAAGACTCTTATAGCGAATAATTTACTTACATACGAAACTATGATTTGTAATTAACCATGTGATCTTGACATTTTAAATAAATTTGTTTAAAAAAGTAGAAAACAAAACCACGTGTTCATGGACGGGGTCATTGTCATACCAACAAACTAGCGTTTTTTTATATAAAATAGTAAATTAAATAATAGCCCAGTCTACCAAAAAACCTCTATCACAGGTCTGAGTAACAATAATCCGGCTTTCACTTTTACTATAACAAAACTGTTGACGTACATGTGTATACGAAATGATTATTATAACAAAGTTGTGATGAAGACCAAAGCGATTAATCTGTGTAATTAACATAACAGATTATTAAATCGGAAAATGCTAGACAAATTTGTTTAGTCATCGCATCATTTCGGGAAAGTGGCTTTATTTGGTAATGATAAATAATGACCTTTAATGCGGCTTAAGGAAGACCACAACTATACAAGGTACTTCCGAACAAAATGAATCATTGAACTTCGCACATTTATGAAAATTTCTAAACCAGAACGATTACTCATAGGTTTCCGTTTTCATTGCTCAATGTTGCTGTGAAAAATTGAATTGGTGACCTACCTACGGGATAATCTGGAGGTATACCGCTATCCTGTTCGTCGCTATCCTTGGGGTACTGGGGTGGCAATCCGTTGTTGGCCGACTGATGTCGGTTCATTAGGACAACCATCAATGTTATTAATGACATGAGTAGTACCACCGCCAAAGACGTGATGAGTAAAACATGCTGCCGAGAAAATCGTTGTAACCATCGCGTACCTTGAAATTATTTATAGAATAATTAGTATTCGAGCAAACAACAAATCAAGGTTGGAGATTATACAAAATTCTGAAAAGCCGCCTCTCACCTTTAGGCTGTCGAGTTTCTGTCACGTTAACCTTATCACTACCATCAACCTTAACTTTCGCCGCAAACTGATCTGGTACAAATCCGGGATTATCACTCGCGAAATTAGAATTGACCGCCGTTTCACCATCACTGTCCGAGTTTTTGGAATTTGCATACAGAACTTGCTTGATCGTTACTGGTCCTTGATAGTAAGTCTTATTACCAAAGTGGATGTCGGTGGAATTCGTGACCGCTATGTTCCCAAAATTTGGCTGGTCCTGCTGACCGTCTTCGGCCAGTATAACCTGGTCATTCCGGCTACACTCCGAAGTTGCAACGCTGATGGTGTCTTGCTCTTCATCTTCATAATCACTGATCGAATTTGATGTTTCCAACGAAGTGATTTTACTCATACCTGCTTAACGTCGAATGGCGCGTAATTTTTCGTGGAACATGTTTAGAAAAAAAAACACTAACTAAACTGTTACTTTTTCTATGGTCCTCACGAATTACGGGGTAATTAAAACCATACTGTCACAGATAACGTGATTAGCGCACAGATAGCGGAGTTGTTAGCACAAGTACTTGTGCATATTTGTGTTTATTCAAGGCAGTCGCACAGCACTTCGAGGTTTCATTGCTAACCGCATACTACTTACTTCCACCATTATTCAATTGATGTTGTTGGACTTTCCAAGGCGTCATTTGGAGGCTTACCTTTGATCACACGTATAATCGTCAACCATTTCGACAACAACCAATTTGCATTGTTTATCGGTGGTAGGCAACCTTCATGCCACGTTTATTGTTTGCAATGTAAGTTTATATTCAAAGGCTTAGTACATAAATTGCTGTCATTAAATAATCAAGTTGTTAAACAGTTATCTTGGGCGCGATTTATGCTTTCTTTTATTAAAAAAAACTAGGAGAATACAAAGTGACAGAACTAGCAGAACTATTTTGAAACTTTAGGCCCCAATTTTTCAGTGAAAGCCTGGGGTTGCGATGGGCTGCCGTTTCAGTTAAGGCATTGTACAATGTACATACAAACTTCTTGTAAAACTTATTATTTTTAAAGTATTTCCATGAAATACAGATTATAGCATGTAGGAAAATGCACGAAATTCTGACGATCCGAAATTTTCCTCATGAAAACTCGTCTTCAGGTAAATTCGCCCTCGAAATATTCGCTAACGGAAGAATTTTCACCGTATAATCGGTCTTATTCAGCCCCGGAAGAATTCTACCCGATAGTACTCGCCTTCGGAAGATTCGCATCGAAGGAGAATTTACCACCGCACCGCCAGAATAGTGCTCGGAAAAAAACTTGGTTCGTTGAATTCGCTTCCAATTAATTTGTGCATATTTTGCGCGAACTCACAAGTTTTGTGCGCGTTGATTAACAACGCCACATGAAAGATTTCCGGTTGTGGTTAAATATTGTGCTCATTTGTGCAATTCGAAAAGAGATTTTGTTCAACATACGCAAACACCTGCGTTTTTCAGCAACTACACAAAAGTCCTAGAGAATACGATCTGATCTGGACGAAATTGGATACCTGGAGATCTATTAAAATTTGAAAAGAATGTTTCAACCAAAAATCTTTTACCGACAACGAAAAATCGTAAAATTTAAAATATTTTCAAAGTGCAGTCCATATTTCATAAGGAAAGTTTAAATATCAAAAGAGTACACTGTGCATTTCAGGATATTCTTACTGTTTTGTTGCCCAGAAAAAAAAATTGCATAGTTGGATAACGTTTAGAATTTGCTAAACTAGTTTGGTATCCGTGTGATTCCCATTTTGAGAACCAGCATAGCTCTCAATGGCATTAGTGATTAGTCCTAGTCCAGTAAAAGTAGACATTGACCCAGAAATTTGAAAAAACAAGCTGAAAATTGGCATACTTGGTGAGGATGGTGCTAGAACTAAATCCTGAAAAGTCCCAAAAGATCCCGGTTGGGGAACGGACGCCATATTGAAAAAACTACCCCTAAATTTGATTTTCCGATTTTTGAGCATAACAAATGAACGAATGGTCCAAATTTCGTCGTCAAGGTGTCAAAGTGGTTGTTTTGATGTTTGTTTTGAGTGAAATAATTATTTCGTATAATACGATGCCCTTGCAAAAGTGACCTTTTTAAAAAAACCACCCACATCATGGGTTTCTCTCTTTTCCGGCTATTGTTGTTAAATAAAGCTTCGGATAATTAGTATTGATGTTTCTAATCGTTCTTCTTGACGTTCTCTATCTGAATGTCAAAATTTCTGTTAAAAAAAACCTTCAGAGTTCAGAACAAGATTGAGAGTACTAACTAAATGAACACTATTTTATTCATTATATTTTTCATTATTATTTGCAGTCAGGTTAAGTTGCACGTAAAAAATATTTAAATGCATTTTACAATTAATGTAAATAAGCGGAATCCTTTCAACTATTCGCACATAACTAAAAAAAACGGCGTGAAAATAATCAATCCATACACAGGTTTTAAACTGGAAACATTCTGAGACCGAACGACAACACAATGACGAAAATCTATACTATGAGTAAAAATCAGACACCGATCTACTCTTACAAAAGTAACCGTTACACCTGAACGCACGGTATCGAAACGTGATATAAATTTGGGTGTTTCGTTACTAAGAAACCGTAGCTTCCAGATTTATTTATTTCTTTTAGGAATTGGAAACAGAAGGTGATTTAACTTCTAGCGCCCCTTTAGCTGCCGATGAGGAAACCAGTTTCCGTATTACATAAATGAACACTTTCTAGGATAACCGTTCCTTTTGCTATTTAGGTAGTAAGGTTACACAAGATAATCGTTGCAAGGAAGCTATGAAATCCAGTATAGCGCAGGCTAAAAAAGCATTGGAATAAAAATGGGACCTGCTAAGATCCGAGATAAATATAGGAATTAGGAAAAGATTGCTAAAAACGTACAAATGGAGTGTAGGTCATACAGATGCAAAAGTAGGATGGAATGAGGATTCGCTGGATGGATAGGGTAACAAACGAAGCAGTCTTGGAGCTAGTACAGGAAATAGGGAAATGTTGAAAACCGTACAGAGAAGACGAGATACAATGATAGCGAACGTGCTAAGACATGGAGGAATAGCACTACTAGCTATAAAAGGTAGGGCAGAGGGCAAGAGGGCAAGAGAGGGGTAGGACCATAGAGACTTAAACACATAGACCAAATAGTTAGGGACGTAGGCAAGGATAGTTATGTAGAACTGAAAAGATTAGCGCAGGATAGGAAAAGGTGGAGGACTGGTCCAACCAATCCTAGGATTGCGCAAACAAAACAACAAAAAATGCCGAAAACGTGAAAAATCCAGGTTGGGGGTGATTTTCCTAAGAAGTTCGAATTTCCAAGGGCTTCTTTATGTGCGGAATTATGTTTTTACTCCAAATACACATTAAAACAAACATTTTGACACCTTAGCAACGAGAATCAGACCATTGGTTCATTGGTTTTGCTCAAAACTCGAGAAATCGAGTTTAGGGGTAATTTTTTCAAGATGGCGTCCGTTCCCCAACCGGGTTCTGGCACTATCCTGAACATGTCCGCCAATTTTCAGCTTTTTTTTTCAAATTTCCGGGTTTGGCCCTTATTTTGTCTAATTTGACTGGACTATCCGTAAACTTTCATTAAATAGTGTTTTCCACTAAAAATTCCGCTGTACTTATTAGTAGTAATATTAACGTTAATTAATATTAATGTAAATAAATGTTCTGTGCCTTTGTTCATAATGACGCACAAAATGTAGGAGTAACGCAAAACAGAACAAAACAATTCAGTTGTGAACCTTGATCGGAGATCATTGTACTAACGTCAAATTAAAAAATTAACGTGATTTTGAATGACAAAACGGTCGAAGGTGTGGCAAAAATCAGTACAAAACGAGCGCAATTCACTATGTTAAATGCTACACTCGACTGAAGATGTTGGTAAACCTCAGAGAAAAACATGAAGCGCAATACTATTCTTCGAAAATCTTTACTGGATGAAAGACGAATTTTTTTGAAAGTGGTCTTAGACGTATTTTTTAGAAAATTTTGTAGCTGTATAAGTTTCTCTTTAACATTCGTGAAAATGAGACAATGTCAATATACGATAACGAAAGCCTGTTTAGGGTCCAGAACAAGAGTGGGACAATCAATAAATATCAATTTAACAAAATGATAAACAGGAGTACCAAAGACAAGATAACATCTGTATTTATGCTTAATTAATAATTGCCCTTTGGCACGACCTTTCCTTTTGCTCATGTATAGCTTATAATCAGTTTCTAAAAATTTATTAATTAAATGTCTATCAATTTTAATAATTTGTTCAAACGCAGTCATAATCAATCATTTTGTGCAATAAAAAGGCCAACGATACTGAAACAAATAGTAGTACTGATACCAAGAAAGACACCGGTAAAGCAAGTTTTTCATTAACTCTACGATACCTTTAAATTATAGAATAATATATACAGCAAAGGCACTACACAAAAATCATGTTCACCTTTTTGTGCTCCATCCTCAGTTTCTTCACCAACCAAGTCCTGTGTAAATCCAGTATTATGAATGGCTGACGGTATATTGGTGACGCTGTGGGTTACTGGAACTCCCATAGAGAAGTTAATTTATTGTCACAGATACAGGATAATTTTTTACTGTAACTTTGTTCATCTTTGTTTAGCATGTAGGCAAATGGTTTTTCACTAACTGCGACAATCGTCTGCAAATACCGATGAAAAATCTAATTTTCCACCAAGAAATCAAATGGGTCCATGCAACGCGGGAAGTGAAAAGAACATCAACATACCTATCGTAAAGTGTAAGAGGTTTGGTTGATATTGAATTCTTTCTAAATAAAGAACCATTGTGCCAGTACTCAATAACGTTGTCCATTATGATGTGTTACTCCAAAAACTCAAAAATATGGGTGCATCTTTATCTATGCTAAAACTAGTTCGCAGCTACGTAATAGCCAGAAAATGCTATGTTCGTTTTCTAAATTATGATTCTTTTAGTTTTTCTACTACATCCGGGGTTCCGCAAGGTTCGAAGCTTGGGTCCCTATTTTTTATTATTTTTATTAATGATTTGCCAAAAATTTTTACCTCCTCTTGTCTCTTGTATGCTGATGATTTGAAACTTTACAAAGAAATAAACTCATCTGTTGATGCATTGGCATTGCAGAAAGATTTAGATGCGCTCAATAACTGGTGTATTAATAATAAATTAATGTTAAATATAAAGAAATGTTGTGTTATGTCTATTTCTCGGAAAAAGTCGAGGTGCTCTACTGAATACAGAATTAATAATGAACGTCTTGAATCAGTCTGCACAGTGAGAGACCTTGGGGTAGTTTGTAATAATAACTTTACATTTGTAAATCATATTGATTATTTAGTAAGTAAATCTTTCAAAATGATTGGGTTCATAAAAAGAAACACTAGACATTTTAGAAATACGAAGGGAATCATTATGTTCTATTGTGCTTTTGAAAGATCAAAGCTAGAGTATTGTTCTACTATATGGGCTCCACATACAGTTAAACACATTAAAAGGATAGAAAAGGTGCAAAACTATTTTCTTAGATATTTATTTTTTAAAAAATTGAATAAGGTTTGCCCAAGAGATCTTCCTTCTGTGATACTTCGTGGTGAAGCTAGTATGTGTAGTTTAAAAGTGCGAAGAGACATTTCCAGCGTTATGATTTTGTATAAGATTATTCATGGCTTAATTGATTATTCTGATCTACTATGCGAAATTATATTTAATGTTCCAAGAACAGCTAATGTCAGAAATTACAACATGTTTTATATTCCCTGGGCTAAATCTAATTCGTATAAGGACTCGACACTTTTGTATTCCATGAAATTATATAATTTAATTTCGAATAATGATACTAATTTAGATATTTTTCACAACAGACGCAATTTATTTAAAAGAAACTTATTTGAGTTATTATAGATCTAAAATTTCTATTCTCAAACCTTTACATTAGAAAATTCAGTTATCTGGACCGTTTGGGCTATGCCTGTGGTCTAATAGCAATAGTGGTCTAAATGTATCTATTAACAATAATTTTTGTTAAATATTACGACTAATAAATGAATTGAATTGAATTGAATTGAATTGAATAACAGTCTCCTTTAGAAGCAGATGCTAAAATCTATGAGATGGGGCTGAGTGAAACTGGTTTAGAAAGAATTTGAATTAAATCTCCTCCAAATCGGAAAACTTACGCTTACAATAATAACTATGGCAATTAATAGATAACAAATTGGTAATGTTTTTGATCAACCAACGAGATCTTACCTTTAAAATTAAGAATAAATGCATGAAACTGGAATATGGTATATAATATATGTAGTTAGCGTAGTCTTAAAGGTCCATCATGGAGAAGCCGGACTATGAATAGAAGCTTTGGCAGGAATAACCAAAGCCTTCTCAAATAACAGAGGTCAACCTTTTAACGCCAATGGATGTATGTGGCGAAGTAAAGTTAATTCAAGGTGACAATATTATTAATCATGCGATAGATCTAACAATTAGAACTAATAGCTTGGTTAGGATGATTATACAGAAAAAGGAAGGGAGAAAACTTAGCTTTAAAACATAAGGAATGAATTCGAGGAAAAACCAAATCATTATTAACCGCCTTCCCATCTGACATCACATCTGCACCTAATTACCAAAGAAGAACCACCGAAATTATGATATTAATATCAAGTAGGCATATCCGAATGACCTACTTACAGTCCACCACAACACAAGTACCAGTCCGAATAAAAGACGCCTTAGTCTCTAAATATGACAGTGTATTACAAGACACCATTAAATTTAAAAAAATCTATACTTACATGTAATCTTGCAACAGTATTGTAAATAAACTCTCGCTAATAAACCTCAGTGGTTGATGCGGTAAATAAATAAAATAAAGTAAGGTAATTGAAATAATAGTAAGACGTACTGGATTTCATTTTCTTCCACTTCTTCCACGACCGATTATCTCTTCTTCCTGTTGTTAATAGAGCCAAAAACAGTCGCCAAGAAAATACCTTGGAATGTGATTGGATAAAAACTTGAACAGGAAATGCCACTGCTTGTGTCTGATTAAAAAAAAATAATTGGTTGCTTTTAAACTTGTGGTATTCGGCTAACACCCGCAATAAACAATAGTACTCCGTACTTCATTTTTTTACATAAGCTTTTTTGTATTTTTTCTGTTTTTTTATTAATAAAGTAAGTTTAAATACATATTTCCCTCTTCCTCCTTTATTCGCCTTGTCGTTGTAAATAAGCTACTCTAACGATACATCACGTTTTGGTATCCATGACTTTTTACTTCTTTTTCACGCCTATTAATTGACAAATAATAATAATAATAATAATAAAAAACTCCTTCTTCACAGAAACACACCACGTTATCACAACCCACTCGTATTCAACCCAAACGCAAAGCCAAAGAAACACTTACACAATAAACTCCATTTAATAAAATTACAGGAATTATTATAATGATTTTGTTTTGTTTTGTTTTGTTTTCCTCTTTCCTGATAGCGTTGGCTATTGTGCCCATCAATAGGTATGTTGGTAAGTACGAATTACATACTATCCCTAGATGTCCAATGTACGTGTGTGATTTTTTCTTTTAAGGACCCTACATAACTTCACCAGACAGACACAGACACTAATCGTCACTTGATTTTAATCCGTGCGATTAGTTAACCAGGCTAGACCTGAGTTCTCACAAGAAACACCGACCATAATAATAATAATAACTTTATTCCCTACAAAGACAAATATAATGCGTCACAGGATCGTCACAATAATATCAAAGCAAAAAAAAAACAATGTTTGGAAATTAAAAAGAGTCTTCGAAAAATTCAATCAAACTGTAGTATGGTTTAGACATTAATATATTCTTGACCTTCTTCTTAAAAAGATTGACGTGATGGATCTTAAATGTAGCGGGTAGGTGATTATATACTTTAATCGGCATGCAGCGCGTGCTGTTAGCGGTGAGAGCAAGTCTATGTAGAGGGGGTCTTACATTGTTACATCTTGTATTATATTTATGTACTGCGTTGTTTTCAAGAATCAAATTTCTTTTGCGTTTATGTACATATGTAGCGACTTCAAGGATATACAGAGATGACAGTCAGAACGCCTAGATCGACAAACAGATGTCTGCATTAGGTACGACTTGCCACCTTGAAGATCGCTCTGATCGCACGTTTTTGGTAAAGTAGAGCCCGATGAACATGAGGACTGGGTCCCCAAATGATAATACCATAACGCAATCGGGATTCAACATCTGCAGTGTAAACAGCTTTTAGTGCCGGGATGCCAACTGCGTCTCTGAGGAATCGGAGCTTATAAATAGATTTGGAGATAGTTCGACTGATAGCTTCAATCTGCAACTTCCATTTGAGATCATAGGAGAAAGTGATGCCTCGAATTTTAATGTTTTCCTGGTATTCGATTCGTGACCCTGCAATATTCAGGGATAATTGTTGAACACTCTGATGTGATGTTGAGAAATGAAAGCGTGTATATTTCGTTTTTTCTCTATTTAAGATTAGTTGATTTCCTGTACACCATTGGAACATGGCGTTTGAGATGGAATTAGAGTCCTTTTCAATGTTGCTTTGGCTGCTACTGACGAGAACGGTCGTGTCATCTGCGTAAAGAGTGACTGCGTTGGTGGGAAGGTATGTAATTAGATCATTAATATACAACGAGAATAGGAAAGGATATAGGATCGCTCCTTGTGGTACTCCAATTCTGATAGGTAGCTCTTTGGAGTGATAATTTACTCGTGAGTCCTTAGAGAAATGTGATATTCGTACGAATTGAGATCTCCCAGAGAAGTAGGAGGCGAACCAATGAAGCGGGATTCCTCTAATACCATACTTTTTCAGTTTTAAAGTTAAGAGATCGTGGTTAACGCAGTCGAACGCTCTGCTAAGGTCGTAAAAGATTCCTACAGGAGCTGTTTTATTTTCTAGGTCGATAACTATATTGTTGTAAAGTTCCAAGTTCGCCGTAATGGTTGACATTCCTAATCTAAACCCATGCTGTTTATCGGAGATTAATTCGTGTTTATCGAAATATGCTGATATTCGTTGTAGCATAGCATGCTCCAGTAGTTTCCCGATGCAAGAACTAAGAGCAATCGGTCTATAATTAGAAATGCTAGAGGCGTCTCCTTTTTTAAAAATAGGGATTATGACGGACTGTTTTAGACACATTGGAAAAATTCCAGACGCAAACGATGCGTTGATAAGATGAGTTACTATCTTCGTAAGAGGTTCTTTTGCTTGTTTAAGTATATGAGGAGCAATGCCATCAGCGCCAGGAGAGGAGGAGGAGGAGGAGAAATCACGTTGTTGCAATGAATTTTTTGAATGTCCTACTTTCTAAAACACTAGAACTGAAATTAACCGTTAACAATGCGCAGAACCGAAACCGAACCGGAACTGTTATAAATATTGTCGCTTTAACATAAACAGAACCGGAACCGATATTTCATTTGGGCCCGGGTTCCCGGTTACCACTTAATCACTAGTGCACCCCCACACTTGTTTATTGTTTTTTTTGTTTTATCGTAACTAACTTGTTATGGAATATGGAGTCGTGGGAGTGCTTTGTAAGAATATGTCGGAGAATAATATAAATATCAACCTAAAAAACCGCGAATTTTGGCGTTCTTCTTGAGCCATGGTTGGCGTACAAGCATTCGATAACGGCCATGGAAAGTGCAGGGCAGTGCCTGATTGTACAGAAGAAAATTCAAAGGGTTGTAACTTTTGAACTAGTAGCCCAATCTTGGAACTGTTTGAAATTATGGATTCTACAGGCCACATTCTACCGGGTGATTCATTAGAAGTGATGATCGCTTGAATTTCGCGCGTAAGGTTTTAGTATTTTTGGCATTGTTAGATTGACGGTTTGAATTTCTTTAGTAATTTTGTTCTGTCATGACTGTCATTTAAGAAACCAATGTCGCCGTTAATTGTTGTGTGCCATTTGCGGTTTATTACTTTTTCCATTTTGAACAATTTTTGGAGTTGATGCACTAAAATATGTAAGAAACGTGACTGTGTCTAGTGTTAGTTTATAATTTGTGGTAAAACAGAAGCAGTACTTGAAGATTATAAATAAGTAAACGATTTACTGAACGCATGATGATACACCACTGCAATTAAATAAATGATCATCAGTTAGTACCAACTTCATAATTTCTTTGATTTGCGGGAAATTCAAATTGTCCTCACTTCTAATGAATCACCCGGTATAAGAAAATTTTTTTTCAGGGTCGATCTGAGACAATTTTTTTATCGAGCCTCAGAAAAAGGCAGAGTATAACCTTCCTTTTTTCCAAACATCGACTACACCAAAATTTCTCGGGAAAACACTTTTTCTTATTAATTTTGATGCGTAGAATCCAAAGTAATTCGTACTTTTTCGTATAGACTTCTCAATCAAAGTTAATGGACTAGAAACCAATTTCGAAAGAAAATTCAAAGAGCTGTAACTTTTGAATCAGTAGCCCAATCTTGGAACTGTTTGAAATTATGGATCTACAGGCCACATTCTATAAGAAAATTTTTTTTCAGGGTCGATCTGAGAAAATTTCTTTTTCGAGCCTCAGAAAAAGGCAGAGTATAACCTTCCTTTTTTACTAAAAATCGAATACACCAAAATTTCTCGGGAAAACACTTTTTCTTATTAATTTTGGTGCGTAGAATCCAAAGCAATTCGTACTTTTTCGATTAGACTTCTCAATCAAAAGTTATGGACTTCTTAGAAACCAATTTCGAAAGAAAATTCAAAGAGCTGTAACTTTTGAATCAGTAGCCCAATCTTGGAACTGTTTGAAATTATGGATTTACAGGCCACATTCTATCAGAAAAATTTTTTTCAGGAGTCGATCTGAGAAAAATTTTTTTTCGAGCCTCAGAAAAAGGCAGAGTATAACCTTCCTTTTTTACCAAACATCGACTACACCAAAATTTCTCGGGAAAACACTTTTTCATATTAATTTTGGTGCGTAGAATCCAAAACAATTCGTACTTTGCGAATCACAGAAAACAAGGATAAAGTAAGTACTAATCAGATCAGCATAGTTTGCAGCGACTTTCGATATTTATATATTTTTTCATTGTTCCATAATACAAAGATGAATATTATTTCTATCTTCATTGGAAGAATTTTAGGTTGTCGATCCCGATTATTTTATGAGGTGCTGCAATTTTGGCAGTACAGTGCCGCGTTTGTCCGACTTTTTTGACAAGATGGCTAATGTACTACTTATCCACTAATGTGAGGACTGTGCCATTATAATAGGTGAAAAATAGTCCCACGTTTTAACAATATTGTATAGAGCTTCTCCAGGACTGTTTGTGAGCCGTAATTGTCTTTCAGTGTAAATACTATAATCGGGAGAAATTGCACCTAAATTTACACCCATCTTAATAAGTTCCTGAGCAGCTCGCAACTGTTCGTACGGCGGCGACTCCACATCGAAAGTTCCAATAAATGCGATTCCAATACAGATATCATCGAATTTAGCCACTTGTGAACCTACACTGAACCATCCTCGTCCTTCGTAAGCATTTCCATCTCCTCCAACGAGGAAGCTATATCCAATGTCACTCCGACCTTTGCTTTCAACATGAGATATTTGTATTCTGCGCACAATTTCCTTGCACCTTTCTTCGTCTGAACAAAACTGGCTTCCTGTGTGCATTATTATCACGTAACGAACAGGTAACTTCAATGGTACCACTTCTTTTGCTGTTTGAGCCGACCATTCCTTTCGGGAAACTACACGAAGCTTCCATGTTGGGGAATCTGAAGTAAGTTTGTAGTGTAGGTAGTCACAAAAGGTAAGGTACATACCTACGGGTAACTCAGTAGAATAATCAAATTGGACTGGTGACTGATTCTTGGTCAATAACATCACCAATAGTATGACCAATGTTAGCACCGGTACTGTCGCCAAGAAAGAGATGCGTAAAACTTGTATGGTACTAGAACTGCGTAGCCATCGCGTACCTTCAGGATATTTACGTATTAATTAAAAAAATCGTGCTTAGATTTCACCTTTTGTCCTTAGAGTTTCCTTTTGAATTATGTTCCCCGGATCATTGCCATCGTTTACTTCACCAACCTGATCCGGTACAAACTCCTCATTGCCATTACCTGATGTCACATTAGTAACCGATGTAACATCCCGCTGCGAATTTTTGAGGTTTTCGTAAAGAACTTGATTTATCGTCACAGACCCCTGATAAAACGTTCTACTTCCGAGATGCACGTCACTGGAGCCAGCTACAGAGATGTTACCATAGGTCGGCTGATCTTCCGAAATCTCGTACAACTGATTGCAGATAGTATCTTGTTCCTCCTCAGAGTCACTGACTGAGGTTGATGAAGCTACCGATGCAAGTTTGCTCATGCTTAAACAGAGCACAAACTAAATCGCTTCTTTGAGGCTACGTTTAACGCTAATTAAAAGTTATTAATCAATATTGCAGTAAATAAAGAGTTTATCTCATAGATAAGTCGAGCTCTTAATATAAAAATAAAATTACGTACACATTTAATCGAAGCATGACGCCTTTAGTTTATTAGAGTGTTGGTGATACAAATTCAATTGACTGATTTTCAGGTCTAGCGGTTTTAGGCTACTGTAAAAAGCTCAAAACCCAAGGTGAGACAATTGATAAATATGTCTACGACTAGCAAGGAAAGATAGAAGATAGAAGCTTCTCAAATAGTTCAATTGAAGATGCTGCCTATTTTGCCAGTAAAAATAAGTCCTACAAACCCCTGCTTGGTCCTCCAATGTTTGAATTGCAGTTTCGGGGCAAAGCAGCACATGACCATGAACCGTAATTGGTTTTCTACTTTTGAGGTGTTTTTGCCAGAAAAGTACGTTCAAGGCGGAAATCGCCAATCAATGAAGGCGCTTGGCAAGGGCATTGTCAACATTGAGGTGATTGTCAATGGTAAGGCATTATGATTTTTTTGGGACTTTTGCCTAATAACGTCCGATTAGTCATAAAAGCTATACATTTTTGAAAGTGCCAAAAAGGAAACAAAAGTTCGTCGCTATTTGAGATACATAGGATATTTGATATGTTTGAGACTCATACGTAACATGCACAGAAGTTTTGTATTTGTTGATTTATCCAACCGAGGATCACCTTTACACTGTTGGTTTAGTTTTCCCGACAGTTCACTTACAGTCTCAATAAGTACTTTTCCATAGAAATTACTAACTAGTAAATTTAACAGAAGGGCTTCTGAAGAACGGATAAATGCACGAGATAATTATTTAATATCAGATTACTCGGCTTACCCGCTATATATGTACGCTAATCCCAACAGTATGGCTTATTGTCCAACAATTCCCTGAATAGTCAGCAGTATGATATGCGGGAATATCAGTTCACGTTTAAGAGGGATAAAGAAACGCTTACCATTAGGACCGCCAAATCCTTCAACGGAATGCAGTCAATGTACCCAGGTTGTATCGTCCCAAGATGTTTCGCATGACCTACCGGTTTATGGTAACGTCGAGGTACCCAACTCTAGCGACATCAATCTTGGAAATGAAAGCTATTATAGAAAACCCCTAACAATAAATCAAGTTACACCTATATCAAACGGGGAGGCAAAGATTGATGAGAGTGTTGACAATCGATCTCCGCAACAAAAAGGTGAGGGTTACTCTTTAAATTGACGTTTCTATACACAATTTTAAGGTGCGCACTGGTTCCAGAGATTTATTCGCCAACATATTATCGCAATCCTGTTCTTGACAGCAGTACTACTACTGTCACTAATGGCGTTTTGGGTTGTGTTGCTAATTGCACAGAAAACCTCCCCTGAGGATAGCGATGAGGAAAATAGCACAAGTTGCCCCGCAAGTAAGTATTAATATGTATGCGGTACCCAAAGTAGTCAAATGTCACAACACACACACTGGCCAATTTTGAGAATGACGAGTGTAAACGCAAAAGTATATAATAATTTATATTATTAGCTTTGTTCCTTATTCAGGTACTACTGAAGTCTCTACCGCAACTACGGAATTCCGCTTGATTTCGCGAAAGAAGTGGCTGGCCGAAACGGCTAAAGCGGGAGTCATGGCGCTCAAATTACCCGTCGCTTATGTATTCATAATACATACAGGTAGTCCGTCTTGTTCGACGGAAAACACCTGTGCAGGTGTAATCAGGGGTCTACAACAATTTCATATGCAGGGAAAGGGGTGGAGCGACATCGGATATAGTTTCCTCGTTGGAGGTGATGGTAACGCTTACGAAGGAAGGGGATGGTACAGCGTAGGTTCACAAGTGACTGGGTCCAACGCAAAGAGTATTGGAATCGCATTTGTTGGCAATTTTGAGGAGAAATCACCACCACTGCATCAATTACAAGCAGCCCAGGAACTTATCAAGATTGGTTTAAAGTTAAATGCTATATCTCCCAACTATAAGCTCCTGGCTATAAGACAGATACTGCCAACTACAAGTCCAGGGAAAGCATTATTCAACATTATTAAGACATGGGAACATTGGTCAGAAAATGCTTAGCGTCAGCAGCTGTACTGTTGTCGTCACGGACGACGTTTTGCTATTTATGTATTTTTTTATCAAAAATAAATGCACAGATATTATTGTTTACCTTACATTTAGCCCCTGACCCAATGGTCATAAAAAGTAACTTAACAGAATAATTGTGACTAAAGCGTTTCACTTACTGAAAAACCAGATCAGAACACTTTTCATCTTTTCAACACCATATCGAATTTGAAACAAATTGGTCTCAAAATGACTGGAATGTTTTACTTTTTTTACCACCCGCACGTTAGTGAGAGAGGTGTTGCATTGGGGTTAAAAATGACCCACCACAAGTAAAATTAGGTACTCCAAAATTATAATATTGAAATAAAATAGTTACAGAACTGGGGCATCCCGTAACAAAGTTGGGCACGAAAAAGGCAAGGTTTACAATGTAACATTCCCGTGTGGATATTTTTTAGAACTCGGAATTATGCAAACTTCGGGAAGTTTCGTTGAGATCAATATAATTGATTTTGAAAAATAAATAGGACTACGTGTCACGTAGTAAAAGATTAGTCAATAGTTGCTTTAATTTGAAAAGATTTTCGTAGTCGGGTATCGGTAATAATGACGTCGGCGTCGGGGAGAAACCACTGACCAATCACCTGTTATCGCGTCGCTGTTACCTTGCGATGCCAGTTTGGCAGTAGGGAGTCGCAGAGAAATAGTGAAGTGTAGTGCGTCGTCTCGCTTTTGACTTTTCGTGTACCAGATCTAATAAGGTAAATTTTCGTTTTTTTTAATAGTTTAATGTGTATACCTATATACGTACTAATCATGTTAATACAATATACAAGATATAACAAAATTCAAAAACGCAATCGCAAATCCCTTTTTGATTTTCCATAGATCCGATGGTTCTTTGTAAAAAATATTATAAATTGGATTTGGATTTCAATGGCGTTGTGTTTAAACATCCAAAAACGTAATTTCGATCACAATATTAAACTAAATACCATTGGAGATTTTATAATCAAAGATAAATACGTCGCAATTCTGTATCGTGGCCACATGTGCTAGTCCTGAACACCTGCATTGTTATCGAATGAATGTATAAAACAATGCTTCCAAAATAATCTTAATTTGATTCATTTGAAATAAATTGTAGAAATTTGTTAACGATATTCTTTTTTGTCAGTACCATTAATGGCAGTGTCTCTTATACAGGGTTGTTTCAAAACTTCGAGGAATGGCTCGTGTAATTAAAGAAGCTTTGTTCCACAAACTGTTAAATCGACATTGATAGGTATACATCGCTTTATACAATCCCGAATGATAAGACGTTCTTACTATATTAAATACAGATAAGCCCTAGGTAAGTGTTTTTGGGACTAATTTGCTTATTTGAGGATTCATATAAAAATGGCGACGACGAGCCTGCACACTTTAATTTATAATCGTAATTCTATAATGTTCCTTCATTTGAAATAAATCCTAGAAGTTTGTTAACGAGATTCTTTTTTCGTGAGTAGGTATGTATCAACCATTAATGGACGGACACGTCTCTTATACAGGGTTGTTTTAAAAACTACGTGGTGTACGTAGACATCCTAAAAGGTAAATTGGATCAAAATATTAAACTAAATTTTAAGATTTTATAATCAAAATAAATACGTCGAAATTGTGTATCGTGAGCGTGACCACATGTGCTAGTCCTGAACACCTGCATTGTTATCGAATGATAAAACAATGCTTCAAAAATAATCATAATTTTATTCATTTGAAATGAATTGTAGTAATTTATCAACGACATTCTTTTTGTGAGTAGGTACCATGAATGGCCGTGTTTCTTATACAGGGTTGTTCCAAAAACTTTGAGGAATGGATAAGCTTTTTTCCTAGATATTTTTTTGCTACAAATTGTTAAATCGATATAGATAGGTACAAATCGCCTTATGCAACCCCGAATGATAAAACGTTCATGCAGTGTTAAATACAGATAAGCCCTATTTAAGCGTTTTTGGCACTAAATTGCTTATTTGAGGAATCACATAAAAGTGGTGACGCGCGAGCCTGCACATTATGATTTATAACCGTAATTCTATAATGTCCTTAAAAATGTTAGGGGTAAAACACTTTGTGGAGAAGAAAGTGTTCGTAATACTTTTCATTTTCCTAATTCTCTAACCGGAAAGAAAAGGAATTGGCCATTGGGGCTTGCATAATATATCGGTACATTTTTGTCCTTTAATTTAATAATTAATTAAATTAATTAATTTTTGTCCTGACTGTGTTTTTACGCTACTTTTAAGTTAAGTAAAATTTGTAGGTTCGGGTCCGGAATGGGGTAAAATGTAATGAATAACAACTTCCTGATCTTCCCAAAAGCACATTATATGGAAAAATGTTAGAGTTTGAAGTGATTACGACATGTTTCCAAGCTTAACTAGATCCATTATCCTGTAACTACATAGAGAAGTAAATTCTAAAAAATTATACAACTTACAATTAAGGGGTGAAATGGATAAACTTACCTAAAGAGGAAAAAAAACTTGAGAAACTAGATCATAGGTAGTGTTTGTATATTTATTGATTTCAAAAATTTCCAACATATTTCGAAAATGACCTTTGATGTAAATGTGAATTCATAGTCCGTATTAATGTGGAAGTAATGACCCGAGGAAAAAATGTGTTCTGTGAAAGCTGATTTATTAGAATTTAAATTGTTAGGTATGGATTTAACATGTTCCATAAAACGACTGGAAAACGGTCAAACCGGACTCCCTTTTTCCGCTCGTTTTAAAGAACACGTTAAATTCATATCCCAAAACAATCGGAATTTGCATAAATCAGATCTCGCAGAACACATTCTTTCCTCTGGTCATCAGTTCCGCACCAATACGGACTATGATATTCTTCACAATTCCAACAAAGGTCATTTTTAGTGCAGTTTCAGTTTAAAAAAATAAAAAGTGCACTTTTGCGCTCTTGATGCCCGTCTGTCTGTCTGAGTCCCAAAGGCTCGGGAACTACACCACTTACAGCTTGGTATTGGTGTCATTCGATCAGAAATTAAAAATTATTTCATATTTGTATTCTCGTTAAGGCATGAAATGTCCATAAGGACTATTCAAATCAAAAAAATTAAATTTGAAAATGCAATCTTCGTCACTTGCTCACAAGCGGCTTAACCAAATTTTTTAATATGTTGGGAATTTTAGTGATCAATAAATACAAACCCGACCCAGGATTTGTCATCGAATTGGTAGATTCTCCTTCTGACTTGATCTGTATTAAAGTTTAGTGTTCTCTTATAGTTGGTAAATCTAAGTTGGTCACCTTATTAATTTTTATCTTGTTGCCTATAACCCCATTCTTTTCACACAATCACGTTTTAATTTTCAATTAATTAATCACAATGCCCTAGATGTGATCCCCTTTTAAGTTAAAAAAAATATATACGAGATGCTATTAGGTTATACTTATTCTCTTAAGTTTTTTAAAAAAATATTCTTTTCCTCGTTAAGTAAGTTATCCAGTTTCACGACTTGATTGTATGTTTTTGTAATTTTTTAGCTTTTCACTTCTCTATGTAATTACTTGATAATGGAACTAGTTAAGTTCCGAAATAGATGTGGAACAATGCAGCGCACAAATAGTGATGTCGATATTAACTAGCAGGATATCAGCACCAAATTATGTGTGAAGCGTCCCGGGACCCTAACAAACCCTTTTTGAAGAGTTACCACTGTGAGGGGTCAGTGGGAACTCTTGTTATAAGGCTTCGAACCCCTGAGAGTTTCTGAAAAAAATGTAATGGGTTCCATCCCTTATAAAAAAGGTCACCACCAACCGCTAGAAGATGGTAACCCTATAACAAATGTTGGTTAGGGTCTCGAGAAGCTTCATGCCAAATTTGGCGCTTGTGTTCGGCTGATAAATATAATCGAAAAATGTTATTCACCAAGCCTGTACAATTTTAATCCAAGGTGGAATAGTATTCAAGTATGAGTGTTATGGATATTTTGAAAAGCATAATTTTAAAATAGAGCGATTGGGGGAAGATCAGCTAGGTGACTTGCTTGCTTTCTTTTAATTTCGATACTAATTGAGTCAACAAGAAATGCTTTCAATGGCCATGTTTAAATATTTTTAGGGGCTTGACACCTATCTACCTGAAGGGTTCCCCACAACGTATGCATAAAGGCTGCATCAATTTCCAAATACGATTTTGAAAAAAAAGGAATTTTATTTTGCTATAAAGGGCGTCAAAAGTATCGCAAAGGATCCTATAACTCAAAAACTAATCTAATTGGCTGTATAGTGTACATAAAAACTACTCCAAAATTACAAAATTGAAATAAAATAGGTGAGGAACTGGGCATCCCGTTTAATGTAACAAAGTGTGGGCATAAAAATGGCAGGGTAACGTTCCCCGTGTGGCTATTATTTAAAACTCGGAATCGTGCAATCTTCGGGAAGTTTCGTTGAGATCAAAATTGAAAAATAAACTTACAAATATGTCGCGTAGTAAAACGATTAGTCAGCAGCCGCTTTAATTTGAAAAGATTTTCGTTTTTGGTTATCGGTAATAATGACATCGGGGAGAAACCACTGACCTATCACCTGATATCGCGTCGTTGTTACCTTGCGATGCCAGTTTGGCAGTTGGTAGTTGCAGAGAAATAGTGAAGTGCTGTGCGTTGTCTCGTTTTTGGCTAATGGTTTTTCGTACACAAGATCTAATAAGGTAAATTTTCGGTTTTTTAATACCGTAATGTGTGTACCTGTATACGTCCTAACCACGTTAAGTAATACCACAGATTATACAATTTAGCTCTAACAAAATTCAAAAATGCAATCGCAAATAGCTATTTTGACTTTCGATATATCTGATGGTCCTTTTTTGTAAAAAATATTCAAAATTTAATTTGGATTACAATGGCGTGGTGTACGTAGACATCCTAAACCGTAATTTTGATCATTAAATTAAATACCTTTGAAGATTTTATAATCAAAGATAAATACGTCGCAATCCTGTATCGTGAGCGTGACCACATGTGCTAGTCCTGAACACCTGCATTGTTATCGAATGATAAAACAATGCTTCAAAAATAATCATAATTTTAATCATTTGAAATGAATTGTAGTAATTTATCAATGAGATTCTTTTTTGTGAGTACCATAAATGGTCGTGTCTCTTATACAGTGTTGCTCCGCAAACTTTGAGGAATGGCTCGTGTAAATAAATAAGCTTTTTTCCTAGATTTTTTTTTTGCTACAAACTGTTAAATCGATGTAGATAGGTACAAATCGCCTTATGCAACCCCGAATGTTAAAACGTTCTTGCAGTGGTAAATACAGATTAGCCCTAGTTAAGCATTTTTGGCACTAAATTGCTTATTTGAGGATTCACATAAAAGTGGTGACGCGCGAGTCTGCACATTATGTTTTATAATCGTATAGTTCTACATAATATAAAGCAAATACCTTAATATATTTATAAAGTTCAATTCCCTTCCTTAATTATTTTAGGGGTAATATATTTTATTTCATACTATCTAGTAATCGCCGCTTTCCCAGACTGATTTGAGTCTGGTAAATCGTATTTTACCAGACTGAAAATTTTTACCAGACTGGAAATTTTGCCTAGCAACCGCAACTGACATCCATCTAAACGTGATATTTGATTGATTGATTGATATTGATATTTGTCAAACTACTGTCAGATCAAACAAATCAAGTGATCGACTTTTGCTTTTATTTTAATGTGTACCTACAACATTCTAATCAAAATGGTATTTTAATAGAAATAGAGCAGTATGAAATAATAGTACATTATATATCAAGGTAGAGAAGTCCAGTATTATTGCCTGAGCACCAAGATTACATCTCGAGGCGCTTGCGCCGAGGGGTGTAAGGTGCGAAGGCAATAATAGACTTCTCTACCGTGGTATATATACTATTTTTTTCACTACTAGCACTTGAAATCCTCTAAATTAACATATTATATTGATAAGAGAGTTAACGGTTGGACAGAATTTTTGTTTATTAATTTAACATGTCAATCAAGTACGTGGAAGTACAAGTCAAATAGGCCGTATTTTGTTCTGTCATTGAGATTTTTCAAAGAGTAATTTCGTTCGAATTTTTTCAAAATGTGATAATTTTAGGTATGTAATTTCTCTGGAAATTGCGAATGGTGGCAATTATTCGTTTTAGAGAACTTGTCTAAACGTTCATTGAGCGAAATTTCGGGTTGTGTTTTCTAAAAGTGACAGCGTGACAGTTCTCATTATTGACTACTAGTTAATAATAAAAAATTATTAACCACTTTGAACAAATGCCGAGAAAGCCTACTTTACAAGTGGAAAAAAGGTTAATAATCATGTCATCAGACGCTAGTAGTGAAAAAAATGTTTTACATTATTTGTATGTTAAATCAGTTAACGTTACTCGTTTCGAAATTCCTGCCTCAGCTACGCTTCGGCAGTAAACATCTCACTCGTTAACGTAAACCTTGATTTACCATACTCATATGTAAATAACTATTGTGGAGAAGAAAGTGTTCGTAATATTTTAAATTATTTTCCTAATACACGTCATGTATGGTACCATAAAGGTCTTTTCACGTCCCGCAAAATTGTAGTAAGGAAAAAATGTTAAAATTCTTGTGATATGTCTATTTTTATGGGTTCCATTTCTTACAAAAAGGGTTTGCACTAACCCTTACAAACCCCTCTAGAAATTATTTGTTAGGGTCTCTAGAAGCTTCATGTCAAATTTGGCGCTTGTGTACGGCTGAGAAATGTAATCCAGAAATGTTACGCAACAAGGCTATACAGTGTGGTCCAATTTCGATGGAATTAAATGGGTAACTTTCTTATTAGCGCAGATAAACGAAAACAGTTTAGGTACTCGTGACGTGACCTCTTTTTTCATGCTTATGCTATTACCGTTGCCAGAAATAAGTTGCCGTCTTTTGTTTTTCCCCAGAGAAAAACTGAAGAATCACCAATCTCTTCAATTTGCTGTAAGTACTTTTTTTAAAGCTAGAACAAAATGGCTTTAGCATCATTCAGGCACTTTTTAACGTAGAAATCAATGCCGTCAGTCGTTTGTTTCTAGTCCTTTTAGTAACAGCCATGGTAAGTTGTAATTTCAATTTAAAAAAATCAACTTTGGGTTACTAAAAGGACTAGAAATAAACGACTGAAGGCTTTGATTTCTATGTTAAAAATTCCCTAAATAATGCCAAAGCCATTTTGTTCTAGCTTCAAAAATACAGGAGTTCAGCAAATTGAAGGAATGAGCCTGGCCATCTTTCAGTTTCTCTCTAAGTGAAAAAACCAAAAAAAGGCAGCTTATCTCAGGTAACGTTAATAAAATTAGCATGAAAAAAGGGTCAGTAGTACCTAAGCGGTTTTCGTTTATCTGCGCTAATAAGAAAGTTGCCCATTTAATCCAATTGAAATTGGACCACACTGTACAGTTTTAATTAGATAAGGTGTATGAATATTATGGATGGATATTTTGAAAAGTATAATTTTAATAGAGCACGATTAGGGGGAGATGAGCTAGGTGACTTGTCCTAATACCTTTTTTTTAATTTCGATACTAATTGTGTCGATAAGAAATGCTGTAAATTGCCATTTTTAAATATTTTATGGACTTGGCACCTATCCCACTAAAGGTACCCCGCGTAACGTATGCATAAAGGCTGCATGAATTGCAAAATATGATTGTGAAAAAAAATTAGAATGGTTTACAGTGTAACGTTGCAGTGTGGACACTTCCTAAAACTCGGAATTGTGCCCACTTTGGGAAGTTTCGTTGAGATCAATATGATTGATTTTGAAAAATAAATAAAACGCAGTCTGCAGTTACAGTAATTTGAAACGATTTGCGTTTTCGGTTATCGGTAATAATGACGTCGGGGAGAAACCACTGACCTATCACCTGATATCGCATCGTTGTTACCTTGCGATGCCAGTTTGGCAGTTGGTAGTCGCAGAGAAATAGTGAAGTGCAGTGCGTCGTCCCTTTTTTGGCTAATGGTTTTTCGTACACAAGATCCAATAAGGTAAATTTTCGGTTTTTTAATAGCGTAATGTGTATACCTATATACGTACTAACCACGTTAATGCAATCTAACTCTAACAAGATTCAAAAATGCAATCGCAAATAGCTATTTTGATTTTCGATAGATCTGATGGTCCTTGTTTGTAAAAAATATTAAAAAATCGGATTTGGATTGCAATGGCGTGGTGTACGTAGACATCCAAAAACGTAATTTTGATCATTAAATAAAATACCTTTGAAGATTTTATAATCAAAGTTAAATTCGTCGCAATTCTGTATCGTGACCACATGTGCTAGTCCTGAACACCTGCATTGTTATCGAATGATAAAACAATGCTTCAAAAATAATCATAATTTTAATCATTTGAAATGAATTGTAGTAATTTATCAACGACATTCTTTTTTGTGAGTACCATGAATGGCCGTGTCTCTTATACAGGGTTGTTACAAAAACTCTGAGGAATGGCTCGTGTAATTAAATAAGCTTTTTTCCTAGACATTTTTTTTTGCGACAAATTGTTAAATCGATATAGATAGGTACAAATCGCCTTATGCAACCCCGAATGATAAAACGTTCTTGCAGTGTTAAATACAGATAAGCCCTAGTTAAGCGTTCTTGGCATTAAATTGCTTATTTGAGGATTCACATAAAAATGGTGACGTGCCAGCCTGCACATCATGATTTATAATATAATCACATAATATAATGTTCAAATCCATTACTTAATTATTTTAGGGGTAAAATATTTTATGGAGAAGAAAGTATTCGTAATACTTTTAATTATTTTCTTAATGCACATCATGTATGGTTCCATACATGTCTTTTCACGTCCCGCAAAATTGCAGTAAGAAAAAAATGTAAAAATTCTAATTTCTGAGAAAAATGCCATCTCTTACAAAAAGGGTTTGCACTAACCCTTACAAACCCCTTTAGAAATTATTTGTTAGGGTCTCTAGAAGCTTCATGTCAAATTTGGCGCTTGTGTACGGCTGATAAATATAATCTAGAAATGTTACGCAACAAGGCTGTACAGTGTGGTCCAATTTCGATGGAATTAAATGGGTAACATTCTTATTAGCGCACATAAACGAAAACAGTTTAGGTACACGTGACGTGACCTCTTTTTTCATGCTTATGCTATTATCGTTGCCAGAAATAAGCTGCCGTCTTTTGTTTTTTCCCCAAAGAAAAACTGAAAAATCGCAAATTCCTTCAATTTGCTGTAACTGCTTTATTTTTAAAGCTAGAACAAAATGGTTTTAGCATTATTCAGGCACTTTTTAACGTAGAAATCAATGCCGTGATTCGTTTGTTTCTGGACCTTTTAGTAACTGCGGTGCATCCCAAAGCTAATTTTTTCATGTAAATTATAGTCCCTAAATAATGCTAAAGCCATTTTGTTCTAGCTTCAAAAACTCAGGGGTTCAGCAAATTGAAGAAATGGGCCGAGTCATCTTTCAGTTTCTCCCTATAGTGAAAAAACAACAAAAAAGGCAGCTTATCTCGGGCAACGGTAATGAAATAAGCATGAAAAAAGGGTCACGAGCACCTAAGCGGTTTTCGTTTATCTGCGCTAATAAGAAAGTTGCCCATTTAATCCCATCGAAATTGGACCACACTGTACAATTTTAATTAGACAAGGTGGCACAGTATTCAAGTACGAGTATTATGGATGGATTTTTTGAAAAGCATAATTTTAATAGAGCATGATTAGGGGGAGATGAGCTAGGTGACTTGTCCAATGCCTTTTTTTAATTTCGTTACTAATTGTGTCAACAAGAAATGCTTTAAAGTTGCCATTTTTAAATATTTTTAGGGACTTGACACCTATCCTAAAGGTAACCCACATAAAGAATATGATTTTGAAAAAATTAAAATGATTTACAGTGTAACGTTGCAGTGTGGACATTTTTTAAAACTCGGAATTGTGCCCCCTTGGGAAGTTTCGTTGAGATCAAAATGATTGATTTTGATAAATAAATAAGTCAGCAGTTATATTAATTTGAAAAGATGTGCGTTTTCGGTTATCGGTAATAATGACGTCGGGGAGAAACCATTAACCTATCACCTGATATCGCGTCGCTGTTACCTTGCGATGCCAGTTTGGCAGTAGGTAGTCGCAGAGAAATAGTGAAGTGCAGTGCGTCGTTTCGTTTTTGGCTAATGGTTTTTCGTGTACAAGATCTAATAAGGTAAATTTTCGGTTTTTTAATAGCGTAATGTGTATACCTATATACGTACTAACCACGTTAATGCAATCTAACTCTAACAAGATTCAAAAATGCAATCGCAAATAGGTAGCTATTTTGACTTTCGATAGATCTGATGGTCCTTATTTGTAAAAAATATTGAAAATCGGATTTGGATTGCAATGGCGTGGTTTACGTAGACATCCTAAAACGTAATTTTGATCATTAAATTAAATAGGTACCTTTGAAGATTTTATAATCAAAGATAAATTCGTCGCAATTCTGTATCGTGACCACATGTGCTAGTCCTGAACACCTGCATTGTTATCGAATGAATGTGTAAAACAATGCTTCCAAAATAATTATAATTTTATTCACTTATAATTGCACAAGAGGTTTGTATTTTACCGAGTAAATTTGGGTTGTTTAGGTAATGAAAATCTGTTGCCTAGCAATTAGACGAGAAAAACTGTCAACTAATAAAAATGCGACACCGAAGGTGGAGCATTTTTAGGTTGACAGTTTTTAGAGTTCAATTGCTAAAAGGCAACAGATTTGAATTGCAACAACACAAATTTACTCGGTTTAAATACAAACCTCGAGTGTAATTCGGCAGGACAATTTAACGAACAAGAAATTCACCAAACTAATCAATTATTGACAGACGTCATCTAGTCATATGGGACAGGATAATACGATATTTGGTTCGAAAATGAATAAGTGAAAAAACCACTAGTGCATTTGTCGCTGGAAAAGTTGCAGGTAACTTTTGCCGCTGTCAAAGTGACAATTGCACTGCGGCTTATGCGATTTTTTATACATGAGTTGAATTGTCACTTATAATTGCACAAGAGGTTTGTATTTTACCGAGTAAATTTGGGTTGTTTAGGTAATGAAAATCTGTTACCTAGTAATTAGACGAGAAAAACTGTCAACTAATAAAAATGCGACACCGCAGGTGGAGCATTTTTAGGTTGACAGTTTTTCGAGTCCAATTGCTAAAAGGAAACAGATTTGAATTGCCACAACCCAAATTTACTCGGTTTAAATACAAACCTCGAGTGTAATTCGGCAGGACAATTTAACGAACAAGAAATTCACCAAATTAATCAATTATTGACAGACGTCAAACTAGTCATATGGGAAAGGATAATGCGATTATTGGTTCGAAAATGAATAAGTGAAAAAACCACTAGTGCATTTGTCGCTGGAAAAGTTGCAGGTAACTTTTGCCGCTGTCAAAGTGACAATTGCACTGCGGCTTATGCGATTTTTTATACATGAGTTGAATTGTCAATACAATAAAATTGATCGATTATAGAATATTCTCTTTTTCGTGAATTATCTTTTTACACACGCGGTTAAACTATCAACGGGTAGTTGTAGTCCCTAGCCGCATCAACTAGAACATTTTTGGTGACCCCGACGTGATCTGTGAGTTGTTGGATAATTCGAAAACTTGAAAACCTATGGATCGATTAGAGAGAGCGCGTCGTCCTGTCAGGCGGCAGTTGAAGAAGTTGTGTGATGACATAAACGTTGAAAGCCAAAATACTATTCCGGATTTGGATCAGATGCGTGTGAATGTATTAATGTTGGAGGATACTCATCGGGAATTGCAAATATTGGACGATACGATCAAAAACCAAATGCTTGACGACAACGTGGACGATGATCAACAAAATGAAGAATTTGATGATATCGCTCAATATGAGAAAATGTTTCAAACATCAAGGCGAGTGTTTGAAGTGCTGATAGATGGAAAATGCAAAGCCATAACTGAAAATGAGAACTTGCCAGTATTGGGTAATCAAAGAAATTTTAAATTGCCAAAATTTAACTACAAAAAGTTTAACGGAGAAGTCAAAGAGTGGTTAGGATTTTGGAGTCAGTTTAAAAAGATAGACGAAGATATTACCATACATGACAGTGACAAGTTTCAATTTTTGGTACAATTGATGGTAGATGGGTCCCGTGCCCATGAATTAGTGTGTAGCTATCCGCAGACTGTAGAGAATTATCCCAAAGCCGTAAAAGCGTTGAAAGAGAGGTTTGGGAGAGAAGAATTCTTGGTTGAACTTTATGTGCGTGAAATGCTAAAATTAATTATTCACAATGTCAGTCAAACTGAAAAACAGGGTGATTTGTCAAAACTTTATGACCAGTTGGAAAGTCATTTGCGTGCATTGGAGTCGTTAAAAGTAACTTCAGACAAGTATGACGCAATGCTGTATCCGATGGTGGAGTCCTGTCTGCCCGCTAATATATTACAAGCATGGCAAAGAAGTGCGGAGGGGAAGGATGCTGACAAAACCACAAATAAGTTGAATAAATTGATGCAGTTCTTACGTATGGAAGTTGAAGGTGAACAGCGAATTTCCTTAGCTCAAGAAGGTTTCGGTTTGACTTCAAATCTTTCGAATAAAGTCAAAAATGCAATCCAGAAAAAAGTTGAGAAAATTCCTACGGCAATGGAATTGCACTCTGGAAATGTTAAAAGCTCTTGTGGATTTTGTGAAAAGAGTCACGATACTCAAGATTGTTTCATCGCACAAGGGTGGTCACTAGAAGACAGAAAACAGAAGCTTAAAGAGACAAAACGTTGTTTTACTTGCCTACGATTTGGTCATAGATCAAAATCTTGTAAATATCGAGTGAAGTGTATCGTATGTAGTAAGAGACATTATGTAATTTTATGTCCTGTTCTCCAGAAGAGGGATACAACATCAGAAAGTAGAAAGTGCAATGAAGGTGATAAGGATTCAGAAAATTTGTCTACGAGTATGGCGAGTCGTGTATGCAGTGGGGATGTAATTCTACAAACACTTCGTGTGAAAGTACTTGGAAAAAATACATCTAAGGAAGTGCGTGCATTTATCGACCCTGGAGCGCAATTCTCCTATATTCTGAAAAGTTTGGCGTTAGAATTAGGGTACCGTAAAATTGCAGAATCAACGTTTTCCCATAATTTGTTTGGAGGTGCATCTATAGTTTCTAAAACGCACAAAAAGTATAAACTTTACTTGGAAAGTTTGAGCCGAATTCAGAGTCCTTCCTAATTTCAAACTCACACTCAGATCCTACTAATTTCAACCTAACCTCTGACATTGGTATTCAGAAACAAATTAGACACAATGAGTGACTAAAATCTTACTAACTAGTGAGTATGAGATGAGTGCGATGTAAGTCAGCTTTGGACTACCCTTAAGTGTCACTAATTTAAAATAACTTGGTTATGCCAAATGTGTTTCCTGTGTTTGTTAGAATATTTTATTGCAAAGTAGTTTTTAAGTGTGTTGTTGTAGACATTGGCTCGTACGAATAAAAGTAAGCAAATGCTTATACTTGCAAAATTCAAAGTAAATACTCGTAACTCCCCCTTCATACTGGTCTGTTTAGCATGGTTTAGCAGCGCTGCACTGCATCCTGTCCTGCTTAGAAGCGCTGCTAAGTCGCCCAGTGCGAAGGAGCACTTACGAGTATTTACTTTGAATTTTGCAAGTGTGGGGCAGAGGAACTTGCTGATTTGTATTCGGCGCCCTTGGGCGACGGTTGCTCCGACGAGTGGGAATAGGTATATTTAAGAGAAGGTCATATAAAGTTTTTCCGCCGCGTGGTGTACTCACCATCATGGAGTGGACGAAGGCGGAACGCGCGTTCGCTGTCGGGCCTACTTTTCTAACGGTCGCTCAGTCATAGCCACGCAACGTGCATTCCGTACTCATTTTAATATCGCGCCACGTGGACATGTTCCTGGCCGGCAATCGATTGTTTCATGGGTAAAAAATTTAAGGGAAACTGGTGATGTGAAGAAAAAAAATTAAAATGAGTACGGAATGCACGTTGCGTGGCTATGACTGAGCGACCGTTAGAAAAGTATGCCTCGACGGCGAACGCGCGTTCCGCCTTCGTCCACTCCATGATGGTGACTACACTACGCGGCGGAAAAACTTTATATGACCTTCTCCAAACCTATTCCCACTTTCGTCGGAGCAACCGTCGCCTAAGGGCGCCGAATACAAATCAGCAAGTTCCTCTGCCCCACCCTGTATAAGCATTTGCTTACTTTTATTCATACGGGCCATTATCTTAGTAAGTAATTAAGGACACGATTGTCTGCCAGACCTTTTTTCGTTGTGACACGGACACAGCATCGGTTTTCTTACATTCGACGATGTTAATATACCGAGTCCCAATTTCTTTTAAAAAAATCTTCTCATCTCCGGTCATGAATGGTTTTTTATTGGCGTTCATAGTTATGACGATAAGAACAATATTAATAGTAACAAAATTAATAACCCCAATAACAGAAACTAATAAATATAATAACAACTTTAGTAATAAGGAAGACTAACAAAACTATGAGATTTGCGAAAACGTCAGAAATATCTGTTTATGCTGAAGTTAGCGTTTCCAGAGCGGTTTGTTAGTTACTTGGTAAAATTTCACTACCAATCGTTCCCCTAACATTTTTGACAGATTTCACTCAAATTAGTCACTCATTACAGATGTTCTCTGAATACCAAAAGTGAGAATGAGCAGGATTCGCACTAACTTGAGTTAGAAATGAGTGACTAACTAGCTGAGTGTGAGTTTGAAATTAGGAAGGACTCTGAATTCGGCTCTTAGTCTTCCAAATTCAAATGTCATTTTGACGTATACGATGAAGACAACATTTGTGGTGGGATTCCTAAACTATTAAACGCCAATTGGACACAAGAGCTACATGAACGTGGAATTGTAGTGAACGACGTCGGTAGGGGAAGTCATAAAATCGAAGTTCTGATTGGAGGTGATATTTATGGGAAGTTGCTGACTCGAAAGTTGCATCAATTAGAAAGCGGGTTAACTGCAATTGAGACACTATTAGGGTGGACTGTTTTGGGAAAAGTAAAAACTTGTGGTGAATGGTCATCTACTAGTATGATAGTTACGTCAATGCTCAATTCGTCATCCACCATTACAAATTTGTGGGATTTAGAAAAAATTGGTATTTCTGATCCTTGTGAAAAGCTAACAAAGGCCGAAGTCGATGACCAAGTGCGGGAACATTTTCGGCAGACCGTATCAAGGGATAGTGACGGTAGATATAAAATTTCTCTTCCTTGGTTAGATGATCATGCACGGTTACCTACAAACAAATTTGTAGCTCAGAGAAGGTTAGAAAATGCGACACAAAAGTTGAAAGCAGACGGAAAGTACATGGACTACGAACAGGTATTTAAACAATGGTTAAACCTTGATGTAATAGAAGAAGTAAAAGGTGATTGTGTAAATTGTCATTATTTACCACACCGACCTGTGTACAAACCAGACAGTAGCATTACAAAGGTGCGGCCGGTATTTGACGCGTCATGTTGTAGTGCAGGTGGCGGGCCAAGTCTTAACCAATGTTTAGCTAAGGGGCCCAATCTGCTCGAACTTATTCCTGACCTACTCTTACGTTTTAGAGAAAAGGCAGTCGCTGCAACAGCTGATATTGAAAAAACATTTTTCATGATTGGAGTTAAGGAAGATGATCGAAACTTTCTACGGTTTCTTTGGTGGGAGGATTCTACATGTTCAGATATCAAAATTTATCGACACAAGCGTGTCGTTTTTGGTGTTAACTGTAGTCCATTCCTTTTATCTGCAGTTATTGAATACCATTTGCGAAGAGTTGATCAGCATCTTAGGTCAACAGCGGATAAGCTATTAACAACGTTACATGTTGATAATGTAGTTGCATGTTTTGATAACGTCGAAGAATACATGAAATTCAAGAACGAGTCAACGCGTATAATGACAGAAACGAAATTTTGTCTTCCAATGTGGGAAAGTAACGTTAATCATGTATAACGTGAGGTTAGTTCGGCGCTGTAAAACTCAAACCCCGCCGCATAAACGGCCAGCTAGCTCAGATTCTTAATTAAAAGAAGGGCTCGAGATGAGAATCTTCCACAGCGGTTGGTTCGTTTGGGCATATAACATAAGTTCTGATCTTTGGTAGTTACTAGAAATGATTAGTTGAGCGCCACCCAATTTTGCACAAATTCTGACCTCTCCTGTATAGAAAATTGGGAAAACACAAGAGAGCCAAATAATAAATTCACTACGAACAATTCTGATTTATTAATCCTGGCAAAACGGTGCAGGATCGGCAAATAAAATGTATCTTCAATACGACAATAACAAATACTTTAAATGACAAAAATAATCCCCAAATAAATTCATGAACCCTTCCCTAATAATTACGTTACCAGACCCCTACAACAATGATCGAGCAAAAATGTAGTTAAGATTTCAATGGATTCCAAGATTGAATTAAGTTAACTCGAATAACAACTCATATAGGCAACACTGGGTACAAGTAAATTAAAAATCTTACCTTGAATAACACATACGCTGTCTTCTCCGAAAAAGAGCTCTCCTTCGAAGTTCCAGTTCTGTAACACAAAAACAAACCCCAAGCTACAACGCTCGGAACGATTATATGAGCCGGAAGGGCCAAAAATAGCTTACTCGTAGCCGGCTCGTTTACCCATACGTTAAATACAGGTGCGTTGCTCTTGAAGAGAGCCACGACCTCAAACACTAGACGCGAACAAAATACAAAGCTCCAATCATAAATCGTCGGAAGGTTACACTAGATTAACGGTATTGAAGCAAATAAAAAAAAAGGTTGTGTAAAAGATCGTATCTTCCGAAAATTCCACAATCAGCTGGTCGCTCCCCGGTATCGTTTAGGTGTTAGCGCTTATCTACTCGGTGGTACGCCGGATAGCTTCCGGCAATCAACAGGTGTTCGTACTCCGGAATATTCGCAAGATGCAAACTCATTTACTATCCCAAAATTATGCCAGGTCAATGTCCTCCGCACACAAGAATGTGCAAGGATATACTATAAACTATACCATACAAGGATTCGTCTGTACAAAGATTGACCGGTACAAGAATTCATCTACTACATGGACCCCCTAAAAGTAATGAAGATGTAACACTCCCTTAACGAGATTTTTAATAACATACCTGAAATCGTCAGGAGGGTAATGAAAAATACTTAAATCATTGAAATATGGAAATTATCCAACCTCAAATTGTGAATATGTAGGTAGGGCGATGAACTTCAACCAGATATTATAGCCTCGCAATGGAGAAAACGGCTTCTGAGTTACACTACTCGACAACGCCAATGAAAAGGTAAAATTGCCAGAGATTTCACGTGAATGATGGCAAATATTACCCACTGGTTTAAGAAGAATTCACAATGCCACGCTCTACAACAAGTACAACCTCGTTGGCTTTAAAACGGAAATGCAGTGAAAAAAATAACGCGCTTCTGCGCGAGGAAAGAAACACGCGTACAAGTGACGCCATCTCACCTATATCCTACCTAACCAGAGACTTGTTATAGCAAGTCTCTGTACCTAACCTAGCAAGCGGTAATTTTGAAATTTGAATATGAATAAACTAAACTGTTACACATGTTCCTGGGTGTTTGAATCCTGCGGATTTGCCTTCTCGTGGATGTGATGCTCGTTCATTATTGGAGTCAAAGTGGTGGGAGGGACCAGCTTCGATTAAAGATATTGAACAATGGCCCATCAATAAATATGTCGAAAATGAAGATGAAGTTCAACAAGAGAGGAAGAGGATGGTTACGGCGTTTAATACCGTGATGGATGAGATTCCATGGTATTTTCCTACGAAGTGTATTCTACTTCCTTCAAGACATCCTGTTGTTGATGCGCTTATTCATGAGGAATATTTAGATAAGTGTCATGCAGGAGTTCAATACCTCGTGTCCCACTTGAGAGAGAAGGTTTGGATCTTAAAAGGGTTCCAGAAAAGATACAGGTTGCGTCAACGACTTATGAATGATCTTCGTCATCGTTTTCGAAAAGAATATATTGGAATGTTAATTGATAAGAAGCGTAAGACAAATGATATCACATTGAAGGTTGGTGATGTAGTCCTAGTTGGGTCGGATAATAAGCGGTTAGCGTGGCCTATCGGCCGAATAATAGAAATGATTCGTGGTCGCGATGGTATTTGTAGAGCTGCAAAAGTGAAAACGTCACGAGGTGTGTTCACCCGACCAGTCCAACGCTTGTATCCAATGGAGGTATCAAGTGAAGGCGTAGAAGAATTGGATGCAAAACATAAATGTAAATTAAAGTTGAACACTGAAGATGTTGGTGAATCACAGGTATTATCGAAAGCTGGCCGAGTTATTAGAAAACCAGATAGGTTAAATTATGAGAATTAGATTTCTTAATTTTGTAATGTTTTTAAAAATTACCTTTTGGTAATTTTGGTGGGAGTATGAAGAAAGATGCATTTTTAGTATAATCAAGTATGTATATAACAGATTTTGAAATGAATAGAAATTTGTCAATAAAATAAAATTGATCGATTATAGAATATTCTCTTTTTCGTAAATTATCTTTTTACACACGCGGTTAAACTATCAACGGGTAGTTGTAGTCCCTAGCCGCATCGACTAGAACACCTGTTGTCCATTATAAAATACCGTTGGAGCCTTTGCAACTCAGCGGTATCAATTATTATATAATATGTTTATATAAAGACAAATTTTACCTACTTGCGATTTGCATTAAGTCGGTGTTTCGTGAACCCCAATTTCTTTTAAAATTTGAAATTGAAATTTTAATAAAGTCTCATTATAAGAGACTCGTTATTCACCCCATATCCTTAAGGACAGCAGAGGATACTTCACCGACGAGCAGCCTAGGCATATCAAAATTATTACTTAACAAGAACCATACCCAATTTAATTAACCAGAAGAAGTAGAAGTAAGAGGAAAGGTAAATCCGTTACAACGCTAACGACTTTGAAGGTATCAAAGATTCAAAATAATCCGAAAGCTTATCGAATTTGACGACTAAGGCAACCATCGCAGATATACATTAATGTAATAAATCTGCCTTTTTACATTAAAAAATATTGCAATAATCATTTTTTTATAGCTGGTGCCTTTTAAAGCCCAATATCTAATACCCAAAAAGCTAATTATTTTTGCAACGCCTTATACACAACGATTTGCCTATCTTATTTCAAATATATAATAAATATAATAGAAATAATAAGTAAATGATACAATTAATTAAGAAGTTTAAACAACCATGAATAATAAACCTTTTTTAAATCACGTTTGTTCAGTTGTTATCACTCAAAAGTATTTGCTTTGAAACATTACTGCTTGTTTGGGACACACAAATTTAAGTTACCACTAGTATGTGAAAAACTAATAATTAAGAGACAAAATTTAAAACCATAAAAGCGGATTTCTCATTTTTCTCGAAAAATCTTTACAACTTCAGTTTCGGTGGAAATAGTGTAAAACCATTTCCCACCCTACACTCTCTCTTCCTCTCCATTTGGATCAACACCTTTACCTCACCTCTCATACACCAAGAGCAAAAGACGTCGAACGTGTTTCGTTTGGGCGCCACTCAAAGAAGTGGTGAAATTTGCATTTCTTCTTTAATTTTTTTCTCAGCAACTATAAGAGGTACAAAGACTCATGGCAGGTCCTTGAATAGGTTCTGGAGTATGCCCTTTCCCATTTTGCACATTTTTTTTACCACGAAAGGACGCACCCCTAACTGGGGGTGCGAAAAAAATTTCGAAAGTTGGTATATGGGGTTTTTTGAACCTTCATAAAGGTATAACAACGCATAAAATGAGCTATCGTCCTTTTCTCTATACGGTCTGATTTGTCCAATACACTCTGAAAAATACGAGTACTTAGCCTTGGTGGTAAAAAATTAACATTGACTGTTTGTTAGGTTTGTTTAGTATTTATTTATCCAGTTATTTACATGCCCTTGTTCTTAATTGGGCACGATTTCAGCCTCTACCACATAATCCATTTCACGCTTTGTAACGAGAGCTCTTAATTTGGGTTTAAATTTTTTGAATTTTTCGCAAAAATAATCGAAATGGGAATTTTCAAGATGTAATGACATGGTTTTAAATTCCAATAAATAATATTGGTAGTGGAAACATTAAAAAAAAACAAATTGGTGGATTTTAAGGCGTTTTTTTAACGTATTTTCCTTTTTGTAAGTTCTTGGTCGTTAATGGCTTCAGAAAGGCAGTTGTCGCCTTGAGGTTTGATTTTTATCTCAGATCATGGCACCATAAAAGCCATTGCCTTGGGAACTGCAAGATCTACAGTTTTGAGTTACGTAGGGAGGTCATTAACGACCCTAAAACCATTTGGTATTGGTAATAAAATGAGACATTAACCAATAAACAATTAGACATGGCTGTCGGGATTAAAGTTCCGCCATGGTATAGGTGGGAACTAGTGAATTCAAAGTAGAACGATTTTTACCACGTTTGGTATGGGATGTGACGTGTGCCGATACCCTCGCATGAAAGACTGGAGAGGCAGCGCGAATTCGAAAAATGATAAAAAATTAAAGTATATTATTTCAGACACTGATTTTGTACCTCCTGCCTTTGAAACGTTTGGTCTTTGGGGAGGGAGACGCCTTCAATCAGTTTATTAGCGAAATTGGCGTCAAAATACTAATGAAGCAAGATCCAGAAATTATTTAATTCAAAGAATCAGTATATTATCATTATCATATAATCATTTTGTTTGGAACTAGTAAAAATCTGTACAAATTGAATACGATTATTTATTTTTAAAGTTTGCCAAGGGTTACATAAATTCAGTTCACCCACGCTACTTATTGACTTCGACATATCGAGCCCATTCAAAATTTGTCAATGTGAAATGAATTCACGGTCTTTTATTTCAGTTTCGGGAGTTATAATACTAATTCCTCGAATATTATGGGAAGATGGGGACACTAAAATTACACAATCCCATTGTTTCTATCCTAGGTAACAGATATTATCACAGCAATACCATCACTGTTATATCGTGGTCCGCGCGACTGATCGTAACAATTAATAATAAACTAAGATTTTATGAAGTTTGGTCACGTTCGTTCTATGACTCTATTTGCGCATCGAACACTACCATTTATACTTCATTTTCTAAATGTAACTGCAGTCAAAATATCCCCAAAAAACTACCCTCTTTATAAGTAGGTAAGTATACCATAATTTTTCTGCGAATGCCGACGGTGTCACTTTGTAATAAGAATTTTAAGATGCTAATATTTTAACAGTCGTAATAAGGAAGATTAGTGGTCGGATATAAATTATACGTTGAATTTCAGCCGTTTTCCGCGTTAAGTGACAGAACTTTTGCCAAGATAAACGATTCAATGAAATGTACCAATGCTAAACGTTATTGTTTCGAAAGGCGTGAAATTACAATGAATCGATTCATTTATTGCATTCTCCTACCCCTTAAGAACTCATTTAATTCTTTATTATACGATTAGTCACCAAAATAAATGTTCCCAAATTGAAATATATTATAATTCGGGAAGTGAACGTTGGAAATGGATTAAAGTGAAAGTGGAAACTTCAAATTAGACATTTCGGTTTCTGCGTCATTAGCCTTTAATTTAACTATATCCACCTTAATTACATGCAAGTATGACTTGCTATGTTGTAATTGAACGTTAGAAGCCGCACCATAATGTGATTATCTTTTACTAATCCAGTTCTTGGATTATAACTTACGCATAAATTGTTCATGACTCCACGGAAAATCGTCGTTTAACAGACTTTTGCATTTATTATTAAAGTGCGATCGATAACTTTAGATTATTTTACGCAGCCATGATTTGTCGTTGTTACTGGAATCATAAACGCAACTGTGTTAACGCGAGAAAATGGATAATGGCACGTAACGTATTAGGTACATAGCTATTATCGTTTCCGACAATAATGCTAGAGCTATTACACGATACAATAATATACAATTAAGGAAATTTCAAATATTTATCGCCACATCACGATTTAATCGCCACCAACTCACGAATTATGTAAATATCTAGTTCTACTGTGAATTTAGGTCAGTACTTATTATGACCACACTTGTCCTGCATTTTTCTAATAATTCTTGGTGGATACAAGAATAAGGTGGACTAATTCACATGGTATGGATAAGGAGTTAGCTACACCTACTTAAGTAGTTAACAATGAGTTCATTAAGACTAAAGACACAATAACCGACAAATTCTCTTAACATGCTCAGCGCAGAAATGATCGTTTAAAATTTGGCAGAAGAATCTATGTTGGAATTACCCCTCCCAAATTCAAAAAAATATATGACTATAAAATATGGTGCAGGAACGGAAATGGATATTTGAAGATATCCTGTCTCGTATCCTGTGTTTAACATTTCATAGTGTAATGTCGGTTTTCGTCCTGCAGTAATGTTCTGTATTTTACAGAACCAAAATTTGAAGGAGCATTTTTGGAAATTTACAAATATAGAGTATTGCTATTGAGTAAAGTGAATGTTGGTGTATCTGTAAGGTATCAAGTCAATAACGAAAAAGTTGTGTAGTTTCTGGACGAAAGAATGAAAGGGTTGTGTGGGCAAAGTTGATCCTGTAAGGTTTAGGAAAACTCCCACTTAAGAAACTTATGGTGTATGGAAATGTGCAAATTAAAATGTTCTCTTAGCCCTACGAATAAAATTAGTTCCCTATTAAATTTACTACTTGTAAATATGATTGCGAGCAATTCATAAATTATTACATGTAACAAAATTCATACTATGGATACGATCAAATCAAATTAAAAGCATAAATATCCGCTATAAACGTATTCATGCTTGATGCTATAGGGCATCGTTGGAATTTAACCTGAATGTATATTAGCGAACGCAATTAGTTTATTCATAATAATTTTGTTTCATGATTATCAATTACATGGGGTTTCAATTTCAAATTTATGTTTGAATAATTTTGTTTAACTAACGAGTTTTATAGATAAAGTTAACTATTTCATTACCATTGCAATATAACCAGTATTAATAATAATTTGACACACACTTGTTCTCGTTTACAAGTTTGTGACGGTGATTTTATGGAACTTACTGGCAATAAAAGCACTGATTGAGTTTCTTTTCCAACAAGTAAGGTATCCAGCAAAATAATTATTGAATAAAAGTCGATATAAGGACTCAAAAGTGGAAAACGCAAAGTGGGAGTGGCAGTTTGCCAGAGGCTGTGAAGTATATTTGAATTTTATGTTCGTTTTATATTAACTTCAGGCTACTATTTCTAAAGGGTAATCTCACGTCGCTATAAAATTGAGTACAATCTGCAGTTATTGGAGTACTTCACGTCAATTATTCCTGTACCTTTCACGCCCTTTTATCCTTAATGTGAACTAATGTGAGATCATACTTTCTTTTACGATTGCAGATCAATTTTAATAGTTTATCAGTTAGTTTCACGGATAGATTTCTTGTGAGGGCACGGATTAGATCAATTTTTGAAAACGACATAGAGGCCCTACGGCCCAACCAAAAGCAAATTTGGTTAATATCTATCCCCTCTAATTAGTAATAGGTACTATCTTTAATTTGAGATTAGAATTTAATTGGGTATAGCTCAAAGTGGCCTGCATTGTCAGCAAGCGAATTTTGGAACAGAGAGAGGGTTTCAATTTGATATAGCTTTATCTAAAAGAATATCGTATTTGAATTTATAATACGTATATAAAGATGGATATACCTACTTCAGAACAAGGGTTAAGAATTATGTTCTGTAAAAGTTTGTGTATATGCGCATCAGATATGCTAAAACCTCCAGGTGAAAGAGTTTTTTCCTTCCACTATAATAAAGTGAGGGTGCAGCAAGTGGCGGAAAAGTCTTCCGTTGGCCGCGCCAGCCGACGGCTGTTTTACATAAAGACTAGCGATTCTGATGTTCAACGACATTTTTATTACTTTTCGATGGGTTACACTATTGGCTCAAATAGTATTTTTGATTCTCCGTTTCTGTTGGATTATATCAGAACGTCTTCATTTCATTGCAAATGTCTGTAATCAGTACCAAATTAGCTTTTTTGTGGATATCCTTCAAATTTACATACTTATTACATAGATATTTGCGGTGAAATTGAATACTAGTACGAACAAAAATGCGAATGCAATTTTAACTTCAATGACAAAATTATAACCAAACAGTAACTTAAAAATTGTGGATAAAATTCCCATTAAAAGACTGTAGGAACATTCGAAGCAACGCAGTGGGTAGTAGTTGCTTAATGTAACGTAAATTTAGTTACGTGATTTATTTATTTGTAATTATTGAAAAATAGCAGTTCTTAAATAGATTGACTTATAACAGATAAAATTCTTATTTATCACTCACTTGTGCTCAAATTTATAACATCTAGATTCATAAAAACGAGCGCGAAATTACTCATGAATTCAGCGCCGATGTTAGAACTGCCATAACAGCTTCAATTTGCTTATACAGCAAACGAAAAGTTTGTAGAAAGATCATGAAACAATCACGAGAATTTCCGAAAACCCCTGATTAAGCTGATCACATTTCACGGAAAGAACGCGTCACATACGGGAATGATGGCGACCCCCCTCTGGATTTCTACAATATTATACGCTGTTATCCCTACAACATATTTCCTTTAACCAATAATTTACGGTCGTTAAATGTAATCCATTAGTTTGCTCATTGGCCGACTTCTTTTGGAATATTAGAATGACTTTAAACATAAATCTTGTATAAACAAAATCCTCACAAAAATTGACTCCTATGTTACACAATGTAAAAAACTCAAAATAACTTACATTTATCGATAAGTCCAAATTTTCTCCAATCGACGGTTGACTTTCTCTCTTGGAAAGGTGGCAGCAATTTGGAAAATTGGATGGTGAAAGACCTTGTACAATACAATCGGATTTTTTGTATCGCCAGATAAAATTGGGTTTCTCGTTGAAAATGAATTTCGGAAGATTGTTGCCGAATTTGAATAAGGAACAAACCGTGCTTTAGATTTCTCGCAATTTAATAGTTGAAATTGGGTTTATTTACTGGAATAATTTACCAATGTTTCGCAGTATGTAAATGTCCAAAATTACCCTTACAACAAAAGCAAAAATGAATTGTATTTAACCATTTTACCTGTTGCCGTTTAATGTAGATCTAATACACCCCCTATACACAATTTGATTTTTACCCGTCAAACCGCTTCAAATATATCCTTATGAACGTTTTGCACTTGAACCTCAACGTGGTAAAAATTTATCTAAGTGAGAGCACGTTAACCCGATAATACTACGAATATGTTCGCTTACGCTTTAAGAAGTATCACTTCGCACCATTCTCGGCTGAAAATTATCAGCCGGCCGGTCGACTCCCCTACGTAATTAAATTCCTCATTTCGAATGATGAAACCACCCCAACGTGTAGCAGAAATACCGTCCCCCATGCTCGGTCACGATGGTTTTTAGAATCGGCAACACTGTAGCATTTCAACCCTTATCTAGTTAAACACTCGTTCGTATTTTAACGCGCTTTATTTTCTCGTATATTGGTTCCGTTCTCTTTCCTTATGGAGCAATACACGTATAAAATTTCCTATATCCACAAATTTGTAAATTTAACAACAGATCCTTAGGCTTCGAAAGCAAGCAATATACTGCTGCAATATTTTTAGACGTCGCACAGGCATTCGACAAGGTTTGGCATGCGGGCTTATTACATAAAATGCTAGAACTTGAATTTCCAAACTACATCATCAACATTACATCTTCCTTTCTATGTGATAGAACGTACTCTACCAGAATCAATTCAACACTCTCAAACATCAAGAGTATTAGAGCAGGTGTGCCGCAGGGGTCTGTACTTGGCCCTTTACTCTTCAACATTTATACTTACGATATTCCTGTCCCAGTAAATTGTTCTCTTTCCATGTTTGCTGATGATACAGCCATAGTAACACACAGTTCTGATTTGGATACAGCCATCGGGGCTCTTCAACAAGCCGTAGATGAAATTAGTAGCTGGTATAACCGATGGAACCTACTACTCAACGAAACGAAATGTGTCACAAAAATCTTCACATTAAGAAGGTACAGCAATCCAAGATGCATTCAAATCAATGGCAGGCAAATACCGTGGAATCGCAAGGATCAAGCTGTTAAATACCTTGGCGTACACTTGGACCACAGACTAACATGGGGAATACATATAAACCTAAAGTTGAACGACGCACATCATAAATTAAGATTGCTATACCCTATACTAAATAAGAGCTCACCATTGAAAACTGAATGTGCGGTATTGATCTACAAATCAATCCTGAGATCAGCCCTGATGTATCCTTGTCCAATTTGGGGGACCGCATCAAACACTCACCTGCGTAAGTTGCAAACGTTCCAAAACAAGGTGTTAAGAATAGCTACCGATGCCCCCTGGTTTGTGCGTAATGCTCAAGTCAGCCGCGAACTCAATATTTCTCCAATTAGTGCATTCATAAAAACCACAACAACAAAATTTCTTCATGATCTGAGAAACTGTCCGGGTTCAATTTATTACGCACTTGGTCAACGATCACAAAACCTTAGACTAAAACCCAGACTTCCACAGGATATCCTACTTGATGACGGTGATTAAAAGTGTTCATAGTTAGATTACTATTACTCTTATTTATTATTTTCTTATTAACATCTTATATTATATATTTATTTATTTAGTTAAACAATAATTTTAAACTAGCTGTGTATGACCCATGTGCGCCGATCCAGTTAATATAATATAAAAAAAAAAAAAAAAAAAAAAAAAAACGCCTAAAGCGACCACATGTTACACTTTCTGCACTTTCGGCGGAAATTCGTAAGTTTTTTAAATGATAATTCATGGTACTATAATAATGGTACAATATTACAACTTTGTGTGTTTTTGATTTGTTATTTTATGACTTATTATAGGCAAGTTCTTCTGGCAGCGATTGAAGAGGTAAACGCCTTAAGTGAAACGACGGAGCAATTACAATAGGAAAACTAATATTTTGAAGACTAAACTTAACTTCGGTGAAAACGTAGATAACGGAATAAGAAAGCGCAATAACTTACAACAAAAGTGTTCCAGTAGTAGTTCTATAATTATAAACTAATAGTAATACTTTGTATCCTTTTTTTATGTTCTTATAAATAAATTGTCAAAATACACATCAAACACACCTATTTATTTGTCGGATGTGGTTTTGGCTTCATTAGTACAAACCTAAATACAATTTTTCCACTGCCTCAGTGATAGCATTATTTGAAGTTCTGAATTCTGTAGTTTCTTCATGAATATGTTTACTAATAAAACATTTTTTCAAATCAAATGTGACTCATTATTTGACTCTGTTGCATCATCATGCTAAATGTCATATCATTTTCCAACAAACTAAGATCCAAGTTTTTGTTCACTATCAGCAATTATTCATTTTTAGACCCACATAAAGACGGAACAGACATTTGGATGGCTTTCCGATCTGGACTTCACAAACGATGGCGTGGTACGGGACAAGAGGACTGGACAGTGTTGTGGAGTCTGGTATAATTTTTATTCCGTCAGTTGGCACTTGGCTATTTAACGGAGAGTGGAAGGCGCAAAATTAATAAATAAGTGGAGTAGAGTATAAAAGTTTAATGTCTTTAATTAATCTATTAATTACGTTTTTCCAAAAAAAGTTATTTTTCCGATGGTATGAAACATATTAATAATTATTCGCACAAATTCCTACTGCTGTGTATAATTGTATACCCAATAATGTATGCAGGTAAACCGTTTAGCATGACCATATCTAAAGTGAAATAGCTCGATACATATCTATCTACCACTGACGAATTACTAAACTTAAAATCAATGCATTTACTATATTGTGAAACATCGCATTACGCTCCACTGAAATCGCATGCATGAATAATTTGTATGAAACTCGCTGAGAACAAATAGATTGAACCACGAAAGCGTAAAATAATAAAACTGAAATGTATGGCTATAACAAAAAAGTTTGATGAATCTATAATTGGAATAGGGTTAAACCTAAACGGATTTCTGACCATAAATTCATACCTTATTGACACTAAACTAGCGCCGGTGCACCAAAATAAATATTACACGTATTGCCATAAAGCGAGAAGTTCGTCCTGAAAGATCTATATAGGTGCCATAAACATATAATAGAAAGTGATCCGAACGGCCCAATAGAGGTCATCAGAAACCTATCAGCAGTTATTGCATTATCATACCAAAACGATCCACACACTAAGACGATAAGATATCAAATTATTCTCGCGGATGTAGTTTATCAGAAAATGCAGGAGCCATTTCCCGAGTCACCTTGTAACTCTCGGCAATTGTCGGTTAACGTTTATGGTTCCACGGCACGCGCGCAGGTGTTAAGGATCTTGTCGAATATCTTGACAGACGCCATTCTAAAGGATTGAAACTTCGGTTACTATGGTGAATTTTCTCGTAGTTGAACTACTGAATTTCGTTACACATAAAGTGGCAGTTGTCCTCTTAAATAGCTTCATAAAATTATTTTAATTTTACTTCTCGAAAAGATATTATGTTTAATTACAGCTAAGCGAGTAACATCGGGCCTATTTCCATTACAGTGAAAACTTTTTTGCCTAATTTTCCATAATTGCGATCCAACAAGTTCTTATAAGAGGCCACTCGGTTACATGGAAAGAATTCCGGCAGTAAAATATTAGTAGCACTCGTAATCGCTGCTAAGGCGTTCCAAAAATGCAAATGTTTACTTCATTCCTTTTACGCTACCGTACATAGAAAATTCGTTTTAAGAAACCCTAATCTGTATGCATCGCATATTAGTATAATGAGTGCTTAAAACAGAAAATTTTTTGCGGATATTTATTAATCAAATGGAGTAAATAGGTATTTCGTAGTTGTTAATGAATTATTTGCTATTCCGTGTTAACTCCTTTTGGAAAGCACAAGCATATAATTGGCTAAGTTTTCTAAATTCGAGTATTTTTAGTTGTGTTTTGACATTTACTAATTTAAGAACGCGCACCTACGTCTAATGCTAATTGGAAACTGGTTAGAATTGATCTTCAATTGTCGAATATCTAGATGGTACGAATCTGCAAGGACTTTCTTTGCATCAGAGGTTGGATACGAAGGATGGCGAGACAGCCTTCCGCGGTAAGATTTTCGACTTTGTCTGTAGCAATTAATGCATTGATTAACGCAAGTCTATTCCGTCATCAATCAATCAGGACGTATTTTAGCCATTGGCGTTTAATTTCTTAATATTTTTTCTAAAGTGAGGCTAATACAGTTTGTAACAATTACGTTTCGTTGTTTAATACAACGCAATTACTGTGTATTTAAGCTTAATCATAAAGCTAATACTTTGGAAAGTGGTTAACTTAGTCAAAACGTAATTAAAACTTATTTGCCTTGCAATTTAGAAAATTTATTGGCGTCAGCTTAGAGTCAAAGTGAAAAATCCTATATCGACTATAAAATGTAAGCCATTTCTTACCAAATTACATTTACTTTCATCGACTTTACGTTAACAGTTGCTGTCAGCACGTATTTCCTCTAGGCTTTAGCGTTTGCTAAAGTAGGCACGAACAGGACTAAATATATTTAGCTAACGTTTTAAGACAAGGTATTTACCAAACTAAAGTAATTATGTATATACACGATTAAAAGTTTGAACTGTGTTAAGTTCAAATTTAAGATTCCTGCAGTAAACTCAAGTAAGTTTAACCTAGTAAATGTAGATGTACAGGATTTGTATTTTTATTTTACTTTGTCTGGATATTATTTTCGATTTCTTACAGAAATAGGATATTGGATATAGTTGCAAATTGGTTCTCAAGTATATTCGTACATTATAAACGGTAAAACTGCTATTCTTATGTTATACATTTGACGATAAAATCGGTAACGTAGAATAATTTAATAAATAACACAATGAAAAATCGATCGTTCCGAGAACTGGAATATTGGAAAATAGCATCTTAGACAGTCCTTCATGTTTTTGTACGTACATGATTAACTTTCTAACCTTATTTGAAGTAGCTCCCGAGAAATGATTATTTAAAGTACTGAATGTTTCCCATCACTGGCCAGTGTAATTGCGACTCATGAAATAGATAGAGTAGTTATGTATTGGTATATTAACAAAATGGGGCATAGCGAGAAGTGGTTTTGTTGACAAGAGTAAGCTCTTTTCTATGTATCTACGTAAAAAAAGGTTTTGGTCATTCGAATTTAGTGGCATTAATGTGTTCTCACTGCACATTTCGACATTGGCGACATTAAACCAGTTGTCTAAGAAGCAGTCTTTAAGGGATGACAGTGAAATTTAATCCCACGTCACCGTGATTTTACTAGGTCAATACTAGCTTAGACAAGTATGTACATTCATATAAGTCAATTTACTACACGCGAGGAAACGCATGATACTCAAATATGAAGGTTCATATTCTGGGATATTTCCCCAGACGCTCGAGAAGTCTTTTGCATAGACGAAATGGCCATTCGCATCATTCCAGAGTTGCGAGGTTAACGTGATATATTACAACAAATTTTTTCGCTGAAATTTACAACCTGAACCCGCTTTAATATGCAAATACGGATTGCATTAGGATTACTCATCCGTGCACGTTAATTTTAAAACGCGAAGACATGTATTCGCAATTAAAAATGTAGGTACGTGTAGGTACGTATATATTCTCGCAGGTTGATTCATAGCAACTTCCAAGCACGCCGCCGCTTTGTTGTAAAGGAAGATTCCATAGTATCTCAGGAGATTTCGATTCGACTTGCCGTAAAAGTAAGAAACGAGACTTTCTCAAAGTGACTACTGTCTTCGGGCTCGATATCCCTAAGGTCTCTTTGATTGGACCTACTATATCTGACGCAAAACGGAAATAAAAAGTATATCTAATATTCCTGCAGGATCGAAAAAATGGGAGAGCAAAAATCAAATCGGGGACTATTGCACTTGAAGAGAAATAAATTTAAGGAAGTTACCTGCTAAGTGCTCTATGGCAAGGATTTATCTATATTTACCTATATATAGGTGCACAGCTAAAGGGAGTTATAAATTCTCATTTTAATTAATATTAATATTTATCAAATTGTTGTAACTCATTATTCACGCAAATCCCAGATATCATCATTAAATACCTTTCCGAGCTGCTTTTCAGCATTTCTCGCTTTTTCAGTTTATAAATGTTCGATTCATTTTTCAAATAATCCCTTACTCCTAAACGTCTGCATTTCCCTGAAATTTTGAAAGCCGTTTTTAACTTGCAATACCTAATCCATGCTTAAGATTTCGTTTATTGTTCCTCGCATTAAAAAAATGTCTCCCCTTAAAGTAATTAAATTCCTTCTCTATTCTGCATTGTAAAAAACGTTCAATGCATTGAAACAGAGTGATACAAACATAGTCAATTTTGGCCTAATTTAACATTTAATACTTATGTGTTGATTTTTGTGTGTGTGTGCTGATCTGATTACTGATTACTGGTGACACAGTACCTAACATACTTAGTGATTTCAGTTATATTAAATCCTTGCGTCTGAGTGATAACCATCAACTACAACACTACTTGCTGTTGGTTTTCGATATATGATGACAACCAGCGATAAAGATTACCACATATTCCAATGAGCAATATAGTTTTTGTCTGTTGCTGAAATCATATACAGTGATGTACATGTAGAAGTAGACATAGGGATTTCCTATAGGAAGTACCTATGTCTACTTTTACATGATCAAAAGTCTTCTAAGGGACGCCTAACTTTATGCAACCAAAATTGGTATAGTGCCGATAATAGTTTTAGGAGATTAAGAGATTTATTTTCTGTGAAACCAAAGCAACAATATTCAAATTAATAATTAATATGACAGCCAGACCTTTATTTTTTTCAAGAAGTTATTTTGGTTGCATAAACATGGGCGTCCTTCAGAAGACTTTTTATCATTTGAAAGTAGACATATGAAATCCCTAACATTCCTAACACCGGAACTATTGCCATTTTGCCGCAATTACGACGCTAATTTCTTCTTCTAGGCTGCTCTGGCTAACAGAAGACACACATATTTTTTACACCCTTTAGTATTGCATTACTACAACTTAAAAATGGCGTTGTACAAATGTTCTATTGGCTATTATTCTTTTTTCAACTAATCCCTAACGGCTGTTAATGATCTCAAAAAACAAAATGGTCAACATTTTCTACGATAGCTTTACATTGTGCTTATTCCGACATAAGGGTAGATACCTATCCTTACGCCCGATTGGAAGACGAAATGGACCGTTAGAGGACAAAAAAGACCATTGAAAACCCATTCGAAAAAATGATGCGTATTTCATTGGCCCCAATCATCCAGATAAATTCCTCACATCATGATAAATAATATTTGTTTGGGAAGATACTCGATACCTTGGCATCTTTATACAGGTTACAAGTTCTACTTTACGTATTTCTTCAAGAAAATTTCAAAAATTTAAATCAGTGAAATAAACGAACATTCCTGTTATAGTAAACTTCTACTTAAAACCAGACTTAAAATCAGGTTTAGGTAGTCCAGCATTTGCCAAATATCGAAATCAGGATCACTTATCCGAATGAAAATTTTGTAATAGACGACGATTTTAATTGACGTCTAATACAGAATGGAATGAGTTGGAAAACAAAGAAAAGAAATACATTTTATTGTAAGTCAGAATAGCTTTTAACTTAAATGTTGAAAGTTCTTGGTTTACTATTGGATTCAAAGCAATATCACATCTTATGCCAACACTTTTTCAAGTTCGGATTAGTTCCAAATTGATAAGACCAATAAAACTCTTCCCAAATTGCGGATGGACGTTTACCAGATGAAATAAAAGTTACCAGACGTGTTTTAGGGGACGACGTTTTTAACCCGGTACTTTTCTCGTTGTAATAGCAGACATGCACAACTAAAAAAAATGCTGGTGTTGGTATCTTTAGACGCAAGGCAGCAAATTTTAAAACTACTTTAAGAAGATCGGTATGGACAGCTTCAACTCTGATCTGGTGATGACATTCCTTGATCCTTGTTTAGTGTGCAATATTTACTGACAGAAAACTCTCCAACAGATTATCTTGGACGATTCATTATATAAAACTCGCCGGAAAATATAAGTTACACTTTCTTCAGAACGTTACATCTCTCTATTGTTGCAAGTTAAATTTTAGTTTGTGTTTGATTATATGAGGACAACCATGCAAACTGGAATTCGAATCATTGAGCTCCTATCCTCCTTCTCTTCTTCTTTTATTGATTTTGCGCTCCTGATATAAAGGCGTAAAAAAGATAAATTTTTGCCCTGCACATCAATCACTTAACATGAAAGAACCACTGGTTGATTTCTTATGTTCTAAATACTAGATTAGCATAGAGAGATTATGATAAACACGAGAAAAGTATAAAAAATACTCTATACATAATTTTGTCCATTTACTGTAGAATGAAAATGGAATAGAATGGGACATGCCCCGTGTGCATGCTTTTATCCGCATTCATAACTTTCGATTTGCCCCCATTTCGATACATTACATGAGAAAATTTACTACGAAAACCGGGGTTTATCTCGACACATACACGTGTTTATATTGCGCACAAACTTAAAAATATGGAAATTGGCGTTCCCTCTATTTGTTTACTTATTTGAATCCTTATCGGTAAGAAAAATATTTTCTCGATATCAAACCTTTTAAAACTATTCAATATTTTCCTACGCTCAAGAAAAATTTTCTTTCTTTCGCAGCCTAAAAGGTTATTGTCATAGTGCTCGTGAAACTAGGCCATCTACTTAATTATTTAGGGGTGTTACAGAACTTGCCTCCCACAAGATATTTAGGGTTAAACTACTTAATTGCTACCGTATGAAACTATCTCACGTATTTACTATATCTGGTCAGTGCGTAATTAAGAACTTTTACCACATAAGTCTTTTCCAATTCACCTGATAAATTTTGTCCTTATCTGCATTTGATCGTACCGCTTTAGTAAACGGTCTGAAGCAGCATACGCTACAAAACTAATAAATACTCACTGTATCATCGATGATTGCACAGTTTGTGGGCTACCAATACAGGTTAAACGATTGTCAATCGGCTATTTGTATACAAACAAGCAATTATTAATAAGTTCACGGGAGTACAAATTCTATGCAATGCATAGAGATTTTACATATTCAACTCCTATAACCATTAATTGGGTTTGCTGTAGCGCAATAAATATATTATAATTAGCTTTCGGTAAATTTGTTTGATGCGGTTTCCCCGTCCAAGCATTTTAAAGCAACAATTGAATATTGATTTTTATGAAACAATGGCCTTTTTTTTAAAACACAATGCTTTTGTCGCTGATTTTGGTACGTATTAAAACATCAATCTGAAATTCTAAAATACCATACTTACAGGCTCTCACTTCAATTTTTTTTCGAATTTTTACACAGGAATATCGTAGATAGAAGAGTTAATTCTAAGCAAAAAGTGTTCATTTTTTTGGAAAGTTAATACTTCTCTAGTTATTCGCGACCGAAATTATGAGTTTTTCATAGAAATTAAATTAAATTAAATTTCACAGTCATTTTTCGATAAAAAATTGAAGAATATTCTTGAAAGTATTTAAAATAACCTTTCTTATTTTTTTTAAAACAAACTTTAGCATAAAAATTAAGCGAGTTATGATGAAAATAAAGTAGATCCGTACTTTTTTCAGCGAAAAAATCAGCGCAAGCAACCCCCAATTACTACCCTAAGTAAAATTAGTCCTTTCCCTTTTTCAGTTTTCTCTAATTAAGTATTATTAATTAATTCTAGAAGTGTGACCAGTTTAGAACACTTAATTTAGAAATAATTGAAGTTAAAAGTTAAAAACGAATTTCTGCAATTTTGTGAATAACGTCTTTCTCTACAAAACAACTGGAAATACATAAAACATGCTACAGCATCCAATTGTAGCTTCTTAATTCCAAACATTTTCCTCGCCGGGAATTTTTTGTACGACAAAAATGATATTGACGTCTAAAACGTGCATTGATATGCGAGCACTACCTTTTTTTAGCCCATTAAGCTCACCGCATATTAAAACTAAGAGTTTTAAAGAGATTTGGTTTAAATATCCTTGTACTTCTTGCAAAAACTTACAAAATGGTTTTTTTAAGCGCCCATCGGCATAATATAGATTTTGAAGTGGAGGGTAAGTTTGACCCAATCCCAAATTTTCATGCACATCGATGCATTTTGAAAAAAATGCCAGGTTTTGTACTAAAGTTTCGTTTCCTGGACTATATGTAAAAATGCTAATAAAAACGCAAAAGTATTCCAAACGCCGACTTCCTGTCAAAACTTGTTTGTGAAGTCAAATCACTTTAACAACAAAGCATATTGAGGAATTCTGTTGTGAATCGTTTACCTCAATTGATCGACACGTTGATACAACAGATTTTCGGATAAACGGGTGAAACACTGATGTGGAGATGTGGAGAAATTGGCGGAACAGACTAATTTTTCCAGTTTTGTGAATGGGAACCACCAGTATGTGTTTGGACGAGGGCACTTCATCGCCATTAACAATTTCGCTTGTCCCTGTTTATATTCCCACCTGTTACTGTGCGGCGCGTGAGGTGCCGTAGTTATAATTAGCCGGCACTGAATTTGCGCATTAGTCAACCCTCAATAGTAATGAGCGTGTCTGTTAAGAAGCATCATGCCATTTCCTCGAACTTATTTGTACTATACCGTTAGAAGCAGGGAAAGCCTTAGTTTTTTACGGATTACTATGCGAACTTATACTCTCTAGTAGCAGCCGGTTAATGATGAGTCCCTTAACTGATTCGCGCTTTCCCGAAACCCGGAATTCTCCTCTTTAATTCAAACACTGCGTTGTCGCGGTGAAAAAATTCCAAATCGGATATGAATTACACAACTGCAAAAAAACTAACTTTCAATCTCGCAACAACCGTCGTCGATATCTTGCGTATTTTTTGCATCATTCCCGAGGTTTCCATGCTCAGTTTTTATTATTTTCAAGATGAATGCAATTTCTTCAGTCAAATTATGTTAGTTACCTGTAATTTTTTTCCTTCTCATTTTTCGTGGATTTCTTTGATAACCAAGAGTGTTGTATGCATTATCTAATTTTACAAACTAAATATGGAAGACCTTTACTAAATGGTGAATGGGAAGAAATTCGTTTAGGTGAAGTATTTTCCACGGCAATGTGTTTAATGTGTATTATGTAATATAACGTACATGTTTATTTTATTGCGCAAATCCTTGTCTAGATAGGTACTACGTCATATTATCTTTAGCGACTCTGTTGTACGTCGTTTGAGATAATCGTCACATAGAAGGGATTGAATCAATGCAGTTGTAGACATTGCTGCAGACATTTATCCAAACGTGTCATGCGAAGCTATTAGATTTTCCAACCCAACCGTCGGCGTCGTTGCCTTTATCGAAACACATTTCAATACAACAAAGAGAAAACGTCGCTTTTTCGAAGTTAAAATAATTGCTATTTTAACAATGAAATGGTGAGATCAACTAGATTACTGTTTAATTTGTCCTTACTACAATTGAATGCAATTCTTTAATTAACCAATGTTTTATACCGATTGCATAACCGATCACTCTCCCGAGATTTTAATATCGCAACCGTAGAGTTTGCAGCGCTGTAACAGACTTCAAAACTGTCATATCCCACAGGAAGAGTGAGGATATATCTATATATTTCTGAGATCAGGCGGGACCGTAATGCAATTATCTTTTAATATGATTTAGCCGGCATCACTCCACTTCAGTTGTCTGCAAAAATGAGGAAATTGACAAGAAAAGAGGATGCAAAGAAAATGAAAACCGAGATACAATCTGAAAACAACGCGTTTTCTTGTTTTTGTATATTTAAAGGATCAATAACTCGTCGTTAGTAATAATGTAATAGCAAAACCATTTAAACTTTTAATTAGGTTAGTTTAAAATAATTTCCATTCAAATTGCTTGCTACAAAATTACTATCCCCACAATTTCCATAAACTAAGTAATGAATAATTACAATTTACTGTGTCATTACGTTAGTCGAAATTCTCAGAGGAAAAATTGAATTCGCTTCTTAAAAATAATACGTTCTGCTACAATATAATGCTATTGTGGTTGAAACACCTTTCGAGGGGAAGACTTCTGTTACATTTAGGTTTCTCCTTACCATTCTTTTCACACTTCACGCCTCCGTACTTTTTACTATTGTTGAGTTTAGGTCAAATATTTCACGCGAATATTCCCAGCAGAAATAAAAACATGGATGGATGATTTTTCTAAATCTTCTATCGTTATACTGCGCGACCACTTTTATTATACAAAATTCTATAACCCATTAAGATCTTAGAAGGCGTGTTTTGTATTCCTTTCGGCGGTATAAAACGTTGAAAATAAATGTCGTATGTAAAAAGTTTGGCCTACCAATTTACATAATAGTCGAATAAAGGTAGCTTTTGTTCGATAATGCGTTGAAAGTTTTCTACATTTTAATATGAAGTTTGGAACACATTGCGCAATTGATTTTCACATTAATGGGCTTACTCTTGTCGGATGTAGTGGCATGAAAGGCGTATTTTCCGTTTAAAATCGGTACAATTTTAACGTTTATGAAAGCCATGTTAAACAGCAAAACTAAGTTGAAGTCCTCCAAGCTGAAAGCGTTTCTGAGGATACAATCGGCTTGCAAGTATTTAAGTAGATCTCTTTTGTGATGCTTGAGACGATTAAGATTCGCTTCAACGGAACACTTCTAAATATTTTTAAGCTCTAAAAAACATTCCATTCTGGCGATATTTAACACAGAGAAAACCCACCGAAAATTGTTATTTTATTCTAATACAGAAGTCGGCTTCACAAGCGAGAAAGTCGTTATCAAGCTTTTCTCCGAATAAATTAAATTTAGAAAACCCTCTCTATCAAGCGCGTTTATTCGCGATTTTCTCTATAATACTTCGTTAATGTAATTCTTTCCGAGATGAAAAGACTTAAATTAATAATAGCGTGCACACAAGAAAGAGGGTCCGACGGCCCATTCTTTGTTTGTACAAACACTTATCTGTATGAATCTACGTGCCATAGCATTAATTATATCAAATATGGCTCATACCGCCCATATTTAAAACAATCATTTATTTGGGTTTTAAGTAAAAAAAATAAACGCTAGGTCATTTCGTTATTATCATGTATCTTTTCATCCTTCTGTGCTTGAGTGTGTAGCAAAACGACGTGATCACTAAACAAAAAGTTGATTGAAGTAGAAAAACAATCGTGCATTCCCGATAGACAACGAGGCGACATGAAAGACTGTCATCGGCGATAAAAAAAAACTATGGCAGATAATATGACGTGTTTGTTATAGAATGTTCAAGAGCGTTCGGAAACGTTCGAGAAATAGCGGAGTTTGCTATATAACCAAATCGAGTTGTGCTGCAGTTAGTTCCAACATTAATGCCGAAATGAAATATTAAGCCCCAGCCCTTTTTACGTTACAAATTGTAAGTGATGAATAATAATTACCTACTGTTATAAATTAATCCATCTCAAAACTGTTAGAAATGTATTATTAATTAATTGTAAATAAATAATCCATGAATTAGATTTACGTTGCAATAATTCACTTTTTGTTTGTGTTAAACTGTTTCCAAGTTAATATATTGTCATCTTGATATTAATTATACTTGAAATCACGAATCTTTGTCCCTGCGTCATTGATTTGTGAATCAATTTCAGACAAGTTTTTTATCGATTTCGCATACTTGACAGATATTACAGTGTTTTAGCGTATGTCTGAAATTGATTCACAAATCAATGACGCAGGGACAAAGATTCGTGATTTCAAGTATATATTATCACAGTTCTACGACCAACTGAAAAGTTGAGTTAGTGAACTAATATTTCGGTAATGACCACCGCCCATTCGTAATACTGCTCAGGTTGATTACATTTTTCATAATTTTAGATACTTTTCTGGTGAATGGTAGTTCGTACATCACGGTTGCTTGGCATGAAATGGAAATTAAAATTAGTGGCATCCAAAAGATAAATTTTAACAAACAAGCTAAGTTATTTTACAGTTGTAGGAATTTAATTGCAAGTAACTTTCGGAAGTCGGGTGTCGCTACTGTAGTCGGCGTAACGGTATCTTCCGAGCGCCACCAGAAGTGGCTTCTCCTTGCTCCTGATCAAGGGAGTGGGTTACGGTTTCGAAAGTCACAGGAAATTCAATCGGATGGTTTCCCAGGTATCGACGGTCGGTCACTGGCGTATAATCTACAACAGAATTACGGTTACAAAAAAACAATAACAATTTCCCAAAGCAGTTGAGTTATCAATAACGTTTAATGCGATTTTTTAAATATTTTTTAAGAGCTATTATCAAAGTTTTCATTTGGCGTATAACTTATTTTCTCGAAAAACAACCATTTAGAATTGGTACCGCAAGAAGTACCCGCAGCGCTATAAGTAATATGACGTGAGGCGGCAGACGGTCGATTTTATCATACCCGGATAGGGCAAAAGGGAACTCTATCTAATATCAGTACTCTTTTAAGAAATAATGTTATTAGTTTGCAATCTTTATAGGCAGATATTTCACAATACAATTAAAAGATCGGCGTGTTGCATGAAAAGGTTATATTCAACAGCATAACTATCTTAAGTTCGACTTAACTGTGTCTTTCTATGTAGAGGAAGCGGAATTTAGAAGAAATGTTTCCTTCCATAAATGGGTAACCAAGGCGAATTAAAATACGAGAAACATCCCGTCGAGTCTTTTGAAGTTTGATAAAAGCGAATAACTGGGGTCCAAAGGTTACAAATTAAATTTAAAACAAATTATTCCCTGATTATAAAGTTCTGAAAGCTTGTAAATTAATTAAAGACACATTAAGTTAATTAAATGTTTAGTAGTTTTCTGAAACATTAAAGATTTATGGTTGTTCGGTATCGTATATTTAACGATTTATAACAACTCACAAATAACTAATTTAACTTTATAAGAAAACAAGAAAATTAAAATAATTGCAAACACAGAATCAACTATTTGAAAACGAGCAATGGTCAAGAGCAGACTTCTAAGGTCTGGTTTTCATCGACGTCTTGCAGTGGTATGAATGCTGAATCGTTGTGAGTTCGTAACATCGTCGAAATTACTCTCACTATTGGGAGCTCGGGTCGTCGGTTGCCTCACTATAGGACAGCTCGGCTTGATCCAATTGATTAATGTAGGTATAATAAGGGATTATAGCGCGTGCGCGTTGCCTTATAAAAACAGTTAGATGGTGGGGATCATTTTTCGCACTGGGAAAAACGCCGGGTTGATTTAATTGACATCACACCGTATTGATTCTAATGTTGTGGGGTGGTACCTATCAGCTTCCATATAGGCCTAGAGATAATGATAGATTTTGTGCGATGATTAGTAAACGTCTGTGACCGCAATATTCTCTTGAGAGAGGTTAGAAGTAGCGTATAAACGTATATCATAAGTCTGTTGAGCAGTCCATTCTATTCTTAAGTACTTTTTCAAATTATTGACAACACAACAAACAAAAGTTTGTTCATAAACGTCCGCCATTAATTTAAAAGTGATATTGGAGAGAAAATAATCGGACGCTAGCACATTGACAGACGTTTTTTGTTGTCTATTCGTTTGGTAGCATATACAGGGTGTTTGGTAAACATGCGGCAAAAATGAAAGAGGTTATTCCTTGGACTATTCTAATGTTATTTTATCCTTTGATGATTTTTGAAAAAACGCTTCGTTGCGAAGATACATTTGTAATTTCTGCCCTTATTACTTAAACGGTTGTTTGTGAAAGCCTCTATCATGGCTCATTATTCGAATGCGTTTTTTCAAAAATCATCAAAGGATAAAATATCATTAGAATAGTCCAAGGAATAACCTCTTTCATTTTTGCCGCATGTTTACCAAACACCCTGTATACGTAATGGTAAAACATGTATTGGAAAACGTCTGTCAATATGAAATATCAAATGGTGAAGTTTATTAACTCCTATACACTTTTTATTGTAATTTCTGTTCAGAAGATGTAAACATCTGTATTTTGTTGCATATAAAATATGTTGTTGAGGAGGGACGAACATTTAGGTTTGTTCGTTGTTTTTCTCAGTAATCATTCAATAACATCACCTACCTAAGGTATGCAAATTAGAAGAACAAATATGCTGATCAGACCTGATAATTTCGAGGATAATTTTCAATGGTAGCGCCTCATTTTCCGTACTCCCTTTGAAAGTTATTCAACTTATAATTAATACAGCAGTTGTATCTACAGACAACTTAAGTATTTAAGATTAAACCTGCATAGGAAGGTTAGTCTTTTGCTGACAAATAAAAATATGCATAAGCTGGAATTAATATTAAATTGACAATGAGCATCCCAAATAAGTGTTAAATGAGATTACGACGGTTTCTGACTTTTGCTAAACCTTTGAGAATCGAAAAACCATGCTTTTTTAGACTTGAGGTTACTTCATTTTTCCGCAACAAGAAACGGATTATAACTTTTAATAGATCATCTGACCCAAAATTGTATGTTTTTTAATTTTTATGAGAATACAATTTTATGTAAGATTTTCGTAAGGTTTTCGAGGTATAGGTGCAAAACTAAGAAAAGTAAAAAAAATCATGGTTTTTCGGTTCTCAACAGGTTAGCATAAATCAGAAACCGTCGCAAACTCATTTAACACTTATTTGGGAGGCCAAATATCGATTAAAATGCTTTCCCGATTATGTATATTTATTTGCCAGCGCGGTCTTTTTTGAGTTAATTTTCCTGGTCTGAGGATTATATTCACACCGCTGCTTTTGCTTTATTTCACATAGAGTGGCTGAATTGGAGAATTGTGTCCGTCCAAGTAATTTTAAAACAAAGATAAACTTTAGTCGCCTCCAAACGAACAACAGTTACTGCCAACAATTCGCGAATAAAACGTTTCTCATTTTAAAATCCTCAAAACGATAAGGTTTTTTTGTTTGTAAGAAACCAACAAATCAAAAGAGGTCGCCGTGCAGCAGCAATATAAATTATGTTAATCTGCATACTCAGCATAGTTGAAAATATAAACTGCCCGGTATTAAATTATCAATTTGTTTTTGTACGACACTTTTCCCGTTATTTATTACTCTATTATCAGCAACTTTAACCGTAATTTTTCCTTACTGTGTAGTGTAATTACATATTTAACGACTTTATGAAACAAAATTCATTAGTTTCCGTCAGAAGCCATAGAGGAGAAAAACTTGTGATCGAATATTTAATTGAATCCGAATTTCAATTTCTAAAAAGCAAGTTACGACTGTCGTTTTATAATGCACTGGTTTTTGCATTTAATTGAAAAATGGAGCCCGTCTAGAAATGGGGATGGCAGTGGCGTTTATTTTTTGTAGATGTCGCACTTAGTCTTTTACTGTGGGTACATCGTTAGGAATATGTTATATATTATAGGGTATAGTATAGGCTTTGTGGAAATAAAATTGAAGATGTTCGTAATATTCGTAGCATCGTGGCTGGTTCTATCGCAGGTTATTGGCTTGTCAGAGTGATAGTTAATCGTTTAAATTTTGCTTTCCTAACACATAAAAATCTGTTTTCTGCGGACTGAAAAGCACCAGCAGTAACGACGTCGCTGAGAACTAACATAAATCTAAATCACCGGAGTTAAATGTTAATATCAAGAATACAAACTGTAACGCATTCCATTTTTTGCGCATACTTCGAGATAAGTTCAATGAGCGTCCGGCAAATGGCAAGCCCAGTCAAAATTGAGCTATAACACTCGTATCCCGTCCCGTCGCCTTCCTAAAAATATTTGGTCAGACAATTACACGTTCTCAGACATCGGACAGCCCTTTGTGACTTGTAAAATCCACGATCAGTATGTTGTTATTGCTTTTATGTTCCTTCTAATGTTCAGTGTATAAGATCGCCGGAACAGATCGCGTTAAAGCGAATTTCATAATTTCGGTGACCATTAGATTTCGTCAAAGTCCTCTCTAATTCCAACCTGATAGTTAATAAACTATTAGCAATTTTTTTGATGGTTTTGATTGGTTTTCGAGTGAAAATATTACGGACAAACCCTCTGGCCTCCCTTGTGTGCCTGTTACTGAGAGAAACGGCCAGCGTATGTGAATGAGAATCATTTTCCCTGTACTGTAAAAGCAGATTTCTTGAATGCCCCACGTTGGGCGAGCAAATAAAATTGCTGTAACCCTAGAACTTCCGGCCAATTACAACATTTCTTAAACCTAGCAGCTAGCTCTTCAATGAAAATGTTTCTCGGTACACATCCGCGCTCCGGCACAGCAAAATAATTCAGTTCTGACTTTAAATTCCTGATTCTTGGCCAAGATCAAAATCCTTAAACTCCAAACGGTCAGTTACCATATTTTGAAAAACACTTAAAATTAACCTTGGGTGTGAGTCAATAAAATTAGTCGTAATCGAGCACGCTTCGTCATTAAAGCGTTCGAATGAACACACGACCTGCATAATTTTACATAATTAAAACTTATTCTACAATCAAACATGAAAATAAACAATAAAATCCTATCCAGAAGCAATTGGACTTCAGTGTCCGAATAAAAAAATCCCGCATTTGCGTTCAAATACAAAATATTAAACAACTACCAAAAATCTGAAAAATACTTACAGTTTTCGATTTACAATATCCCAAGACAATCCGGACACACTAAACGCTAATTAAATAAACAAACAAGACCTTGACTACAAGCTCGATTTGCAAAATCGTTTTGTGTTAATTCGTAAGTAGTCCCAAAGAAATTAATTAACAGGAAGTATAATGAAACATTTAATTAATAAATTACAACACCCGGATTCAGGAGGGATAACAGGGCATTAAAAATTGACAGAATTGAACGCTTACTATAAAAGGAACGTAACTATATTTTCTAGTTGAAATTAAGGTAGCTCCTACTGTGACGCAGAGTGGTTGCAGGGCTTACAATACATCGAGAATTACGAACGCACAAAACCTACAAACTGGTTGGAAGTTCACCTAAATTGTATTTTATACAACCCCAGATGCATTTTCATTTATAAACTTTGAGTATCTCTAAATTTCAAGTGCATAAGTTTTATGTGTAAAGTTTGAGAAAGTATTTGCAATTTTATTTCTAATTTGGAGAAGTTGTCTTGCTGGAAGATGTTTTCTGAATCTATGTTGTCATGGTTTCAGCGACGTTGCTAATACCGTGTAATGTCAGTGTCGAAGTTTTTACGCGCACGAACTCGAATATGATTCACTTGAGCACTGCATTTATTTTATGCTACATACTTCAGTTTCAGCGATGTCGAGAAAATAGGATAGAATAAAATGGTTTTCATATTTATGTCCCTTTCACGACGTAGATTTTAGTTTTACAACATAAATAGTACAGAGTAGACTGTACTTTATAACCGCTTCACGTGTGGAAAATTGACTTACAGAATGAACAGGGCTTGCCATAAATCAGTGAATGATGTCTAGTTAACTTTTTTAGTTATACCTACCATTGTTTAAAATTTCTGGTTATAATATAGGTAGAAATGCCAATAATTAACACGCTTTCAACGCTACACCTTCAAAAGGAAATGGAAATGCTAGAATTTCTCAGAAAAAGCAAGAATTTATTTCCCGGTTGCATATTTACTGTCGATTCTTGGAGTCTGGAGATTTTCACATAAAATTTTATACATTTCCTAATTTAATTTCATATCGAGACGGAACGGAATTCCTCAAAACTGCACGTGGCTTCTCATAGAGATGAGATTAAAAATTTCGTTTGTTTCAGCTTTTAATACATTTTTTTTTCTGTTATCGACTGAGCTAAATTTAATTTACGAACCCTCTAGCACTGTTCCTGGGAATAGCTTTAATTTTTTTCGACTCTTCCACTTTTTAACCATGTTTAAAATTCTTTTTTCTTACTATGTTTCACCGGATAACAGCGAACTAATCACAATATCAGAAATGCTAAAGCGTTGTTAATTTATTACCATTACAATTGCATAATTTTTTTTCAATTTACTATATTATACATATGATTATTAAAACATGTTTAAAATTGAGACGGAAATGAAAATAAGTATTTATCATTTAATTTAAATGTTTCGGGACTATTTTACCAAGCACATTATAATAAGACAACATTGTTTAATCCGAACGAAAAGAGCGCGCACATTTCGCCTGGATCAATAGATTGATTTGGGAATTGACGATCACTTATGTACCTCTAAACCTTTCTCTCAAAACGTCTGCTGGTTCGGTACATATTTCCTCAATTTTTGCTTGGACTGATTCTACAGTCGCTTTAACCTGGATAAGGTCTTCTCCTCACATTTGGATCTTGAAAAAGGAAAATTGTTGTATTAGTTTCTTTAGCCCCATGTACCTTACCTACTTTACTCAATTTTCGCCTCCTTCTAAAATTATTCAAATTATTGCTTATGTTTTACGTTTTTCTTCGTACGTAAAAGATACCAAAATGAGTCATGTTTCGATGAAGGAACTAGACAGAGCTTTTTTGCTTTTAGTAAAAGAAGTTCAAAATAGTCATTTGCTAATGAATACCCAGAACTTTATAAAATCACTCCTAACATTGGATCACTCCCTAAATATGTATTCGGAAGCGAACTCCTTTTTGGATCAGGATGGTATCCTCAGGGTGAACGGACGCTTTAAAAATACATCACTTTTATATGATCATAAGCACCCCTGCTTATTGCCTAGTGACCATCGACTAACCAATCTCATAATAGAATACACTCACATTAAATGTTCGCATCCGGCATAGCAGACTACTCAATTTTTACTTAGCCAGCGTTTTTGGATATCCTGTTCGCAAAAAGAGCAAAAGGTTCTGTCATCCTGCGTGAGATGCTTCAAATGTAACCCCTCTTCTTATACACCTGTTATGGGCGATTTACCCCCTTACATTACTTGGGAATTGTAATCCAAATAAGAAGGTATCCGTACACAAAAACAATTACAATTTTCAATAAATAAATAAAATAAATAAATAAACACTAGCAACAGAGTCTCTTAACGTCTTATTTACAGCGAAACCCTTTTTCTGAAAATCAAAATTATATCAACCAATCATACACAGTTGACAACAAGCACTCTCCCCTCAACGTACGTTAATAGACCAAAAAATAGAGGCCGAATAATTTTAATAAATCAATTTGTTATGAGACGTTAAGAAATAAATGCAAGCTTAATTTCTAGGAAAAATAAAATTTGATAAATCACAGAATTAAGCATTTACAATTGATAACATAAAAACCAAACAAAATTCCCAGAAATTTCTACGTTAAATAAAATGTAAACAAAAACAACATTGACCGTTTTTTCGTATGGCAATAATATCCATGGCGTCACACATTAATAAAATTTAATTACAAAAGTTAATTACATAAGAAGGAAACCGCCCTTGTCCATCTTAATTAGGATGTCCGAAAATTTCATTTTGCCGGGCGAAATAAACACAGCAATATTGATTTGGGAATTGACGAAGATCACTTTTCTCTTGAAAACGAGTGTTTAATAAAAACCAGTGCATAATCCGCCATCGTGCAACGTTTTTTTTACCAACAGTAAGAACTGAGCGACCACCAACTATAGCGACGGCAAGGTAGGTGAATTTTATGTAAAAAGGTTGTCTTAGTGGTCCAATTTCTTTTTATTATACAGTCCGCTGATCTACAAGCAATGCCATAACTTTATCCGACTTTAAAAGGGCAAGAGAAGATAAAGAATAAATTATGATGCATAAGGAAAATGAAGAAAAAAGTAAAACAAAATAGGTTTGCGAACGAAACAAATAAAAAACAAAAAACCGTTTGAAAGAAAATACAAACGAAAAGAACATGTAAAAAGTGCAAAGTAGAAAACCACAAAGGACTGTTAAAAGCATTCATGTCTCAATTTCGATAAATCTTTATAAGAATTTGGGAGTTTTGCCGATTTCAGCCAGTCAACAATCCTTATAGTGCCTGTGCAAATAAATAGCTCATATTTCGCGCATTTAAATTGAATCCAAATTAATTGACGATTTGTACAACAAAATAATGTCTCCAATTATTAACGTTTGAATGGTTTAATATAATAGAATCCTTAGTATGACGATACAGTTAGGCACCCTGTTAAATTAATATTAATGATCAGGAGAAACTCCTTTGGCGAAGTATATCATTATTTTAATACTTCTGGAGAGTTTATCCCTCGTTTATTTTTTAAAAACATTTTTAATGATGGAAATGTAATGGAAATAAGACTATATTAGACGCTTTAAAATGGCAGCCTCTGCAATCGATCATTAAATGGTACGATACAGTTACTGCTTAGTTTGCGGTTCCATGTTTAAAGGCGAGTGGGTGAATTTCAACAAGGCTGAAAAAACGTGGCTTTAGGCACAAATAAAAGACGTCGAAAGGAAATTTACAATGCATTACAATAAAATTTCTATTTAGAATCCTACGTGCATTTCAACCCTAATGCTTCTTAAAGCATATATGGCATCACACTAAGCTGTTATAAATAAAACATAATTTCCTCCACCCCCTTATTTCAATTTTTGTCGCCCTAACAATACGCCTTTTAAAAAGGCAGAACTCGATAGTGCTCATTGAATGTGTACTTTAATTATCTACGAAAGAAGAAAAGGATTCAAATTTATGAAAGCCTGTGTGAGAAATATCATTAGGGCATTAACAAAGAAGGACTTCAAACACTCAAAGCACTTCAGTTAATACGACAAATTAAAATTTCGATTTCTTTCGTTTTACATTTTTCAAGCGAATTGAAGTTGTTGATGACTTTCTGTTATTCGATTACAAAGGGACTGAATGTTTATTTTAAACGCTGAGTTTCTGTTAAGGTAGATATAATTAATTATAAAATAATTCATTTTGCTCCAAGGAGAGAGATAAAATATCATCCTGAAAATTTCAGAAATAATTACAGTACGAAAATTTACGACAGGCTTTTCATTAATCGGTAAAATGAGACGTTTAAAAGGGGGGTTGGAAAAATTTAGTACTTTCCAATTTCGCTGATTGTAACTATTCCGTAAATGACATTTTTTACCTTCGTTTCCAATTACTTAGCGAGCGAGTTTATTAAAATGAAATTTTGCACGAAATTCAACATGGGAATGAATTGAAAAATATCATACTTGACAAAAAAGAGCGAAAGCGTTACCTAAAAGTCTTTGCGGCCGACTTAAATCGCTCGTGAATGCCGAAATATTTGCAGAATTCATTTAAATCTCGTCTTTGCCCAACGGGGTTGCTCGCAACGCATGTGACAACCCATGCGTGACATCCAACAAAACACATTCATTTTCATGTGGTTTTATGTACGCCGAGTTCCTTTTCTCCACTTTAAAGTATTTTTAGACACTTTAAAGAGCTTTGCATGATTACATCTACACTGTGTTTCATTACAAAGCTTTGATCATTTTAATAACCAGGGTACAAGGTAAAACTTTCCAACCTAATTGAAAGTCTTTCGACTTTTCCTGTCGTTTGATTTCATAAGCAGGGAATACGAATTTCCGCACTTCGCGAGAGGTTGCGAAAAAAAGATAACGGTGATATGTAGTGACCCCTGATTTTTATTACCTACCGCGATTTGATATCTTTCCAACTCCTCGTTATTAAATCTGGGGTTACAGACTTGTTGACTTATGAGTTTGACAAACGAGGTATGTAAATATTTTCTACTTTTGCATATTATGGACTGACGACTGTACATTTGGATGTTGAACACTGTAGCGCTTCAACAAAAGTAATTAGTTAGGACATTTAATACATCTACGTTATGTACAGAACATGATGCCTCGAAAATTCAATGTGATATGTCAAGACATGATTTATTTATTTACAATTAATTAGTAATAAATTTATAAATGCCCGATTGATTTATAACAGGTAATTATTATTTATCACTCACTTGTACTGAATTTTGTTTGTTTTTTCAATTAGATCAAGTTAGTTTTCCATTTGTCAAAATAGATACCTTCTTCACTTCATAATTATTATTGTTCGTTTGGTAATAAACTTATTAATTACATTAGGTAATGGGCCTACGCTCTTTTACTAAAAATTAGTTAGTCGCTGCGAAAATATAAAGAGTGACTCTTTCTAATTTATCACAAATAGAGACATTAATAGGATGTGAGAACTGGGATACCTGGACGTTTGTTGTGAAGGCCTGCCTGATGGAGGATCTGTGGAATGCTGTTGAAGGCAAGGCGGAAAATAAAAGGAAACTTGTTTCAGCCAGATCCAAGCTGATTTTACTGCTTGGTCTCTCATTATTCGTTCACATTCATATTGTCAACCGAATGGAATATCGTATGTATCAATGGAGAAATCAAGTAGTTTAACTTTTATTTGGCACAAGCGTTTGGGTCATCCTTGTCACAGTAATATGCACACATATTCACAGTAATATTTCTGCCTCAAGTTTATATTAGTACCTATGTAGTATAAAGTGTAAATATAAACTTAAATGCCTCATTCCAGGTCCTTCAGTTTTTATGGTTCCGGTACAATACCATAATAAGACCCTTCCTTGTTTCAGATAGGGTGTTCAACAAATCATGAAACCCGAATTACTCTCCGACATGCTCTCAACTCATCCACGATACTTTGAGTGTCCAACCCAAGGTTTGTTAACTCGATTTTCAATGTCTCCTGCTTCAGGGCATGAACCCAGCGGACTCCAGTTAATTCCTGTGAGTCTAGAGGATGCTCCCCCGTATTGTGAGTATGTACTCCCTCAATGTAAATTATACTGATCATTTCCAGTGCTCAAAGTAAAAATTAAAATCGTACTAGAAAAAAATAGAATTGAAAATTCTGGAAAAATAAAACAAGGTCTGGAACTTAAGATTAAGGTTAATTATAATTATTACTTAATACCTGTTCGTACTGCACTGTCTTCCCTTTTGAAATGCTCGGGCGCCAAATGTAACGACAGCTACTTTCACCTCTGGTAATGTCGAGAAATTTGTGAACGTAGCGTGTCTCTGGTATCCTGACAGGTAACAGCCCGGTGTAGATTCGATGTCCATGAACTTGGCAGGCCTACTACAGCAGACCATGGTTCTGCTTACTCATATCGTTAGTGTTCCGTTAGTGCACGTTAGTGTAGCGGAAGAAATCGTTAGTGCACAAAAGGAAACTTACTATTTTAAAAAAATATTTGTGGGCCTGCTAACTTCATGCCAGCAGACCCATTTAAGAAAATCGATGCAATCTTTACACTAGTTAAACTAGCAGCGTTAGTGCTCGTTAGTGCCGCCAATATAAACGTTAGTGCTCAAAGTGTAACAGCTCAAAACGTTGTAAGAAGGGGTCTGCTAACTTCATGCAGCAGACCCGCATTTGTCAAATTGGCCCTGTCCTAATGCGAATTTGAAGCACCTCGTTAGTGGTCGTTAGTGCTTCACATGCGAAAGTTAGTGCTGCAAGGGAGCCGTACCAAAAAGGTACCAAACCACCTCAAAATTAAACTTGACTTATTGGGACCTGCCAACTTCACGCCAGTAGACCAACGAACAAAATCCGTTTGATTTTCTACTTTAATCGACCGGTAAGTATTAGTGCTCGTTAGTGCCGCCAATATAAACGTTAGTGCTCAAACTGTACCAGCTCAAAACGTTGTAAAAAGGGGTCTGCTAATTTCATGTAGCAGACGCACATTTGTCAAATTGGCCCTGTCCTAATGCGAATTTGAAGCGGCTCGTTAGTGCTTCACATTCGAACGTTAGTGCTGCAGGGATCCGCATCAAAAAGGTACCAAATCACCTCAAAATTAAACGTGGCTTATTGGGACCTGCCAACTTCACGCCGGTAGACCAACAAACGAAATTTGTTTGATTTTCTACTTTAATCGATCTATCAGTATTAGTGATCGTTAGTGTTGCAAAAAAAAGTTAGTGTTCAAAGCGCAAGAGCTCAAGCGTGAAATTGTGGGTTTGCTAAATTCATGCAACAAGCCCACATTTATTAAAGTGGTCCTGCCTTAATGCGAATCTGAAGCTCCTCGTTAGTGCTCGTTATTAGGACTTCATTTGTAAACGTCAGTGCTTTTAATGGATCCGTGTCGAAAAACTACCAAAGCATCTTAAAAATTAACTATAACTTATAGGTTCTGCTGACAACACAACAATTAGCAAAATTTGTTTCCAATTCAAAAAAAAGTCGAAGAGAATGAACGAAATGTATTTTGGAACTATTTTTAATTTTTTTAGCAGACCCCTGTTTACAACGTTTTGAGCTGTTACACTTTGAGCACTAACGTTTATATTGGCGGCACTAACGAGCACTAACGCTGCTAGTTTAACTAGTGTACAGATTGCATCGATTTTCTTAAATAGGTCTGCTGGCATGAAGTTAGCAGGCCCACAAATATTTTTTAAAAATAGTTTCCTTTCGTGCACTAACGATTTCTTCAGAGGCACTAACGTGCACTAACGGAACACTAACGATATCAGTAAGCAGAACCATGGTCTGCTGTAGTTAAGTAGGTCTGCCAAGTTCATGGACATGTAGATTCGAGTTGTTTATAGTACAGTACAATGGGTTGCAAAGTTTATTTACAATTAAGTGTGCTTTATAACCCCGCGATAATAGACGTAGCCGGACGGACGTTGTCAACTTTCAAATGGCGGGCAATAATTGTAATTGATAGTTACTGGATATTTTGAAATAATATGAGAATTTCCTTACCAAATGTCAACATTACTAGTTTGCTGCAAGTGGGATAGGGTAAGTTTATTATTGCTTAAACTGGAAATAAAATTTACAGTATGTCTTCCCCAAATCATAAGCGATTTATTCAAAGTAGTAGGGCACATAATTCTAAGGACCTCACACTTAGTAAAGAATTTGGCGCCCTTTATTCCTCTTCCATTTTATGAACCCCGACCAGAAGCTAGCTGGCGAGCGGATCTAAGATCGCCCTCCATTGTCACATTTAGGCGTTCGACTACCGCGTAATTACAGCAATTCCATACCTGATTGTGATTGAAACCAAATTCATTCGTTTATTGTCTCGAATAGTCACTGGCCATTTAACTATTGCCATAAGAAATACATTGTAAACTTCAAAGCAAACATTCAACGTTGATTTCCAAATGGAATACTAAGTGTTTAGTATAACTCTTTTTTTGTAATTTTTTTCACTATCGAGTTACGTAAAAATCCAATATGACGTCCATAAGTAATAAGAAAGTTGATGTGGTTTACTCCAAACTCACTAGTCATAAAAATTTAAGAAATATTATTATAATAAAATCATAAAATTATTTTAGCACCATTAAAAAGACGAGACAAAATTACTATAAGGTTTTGTTAGAATCATTTTTTGATTTCTTTGAAATAAATGAACGCATTTTCTAAAATGTCATTTTCTGGTTTATTAGCCATAATTTCACTATTTGTTTACCTACACAAAACTTAGAAAGGGAAAATTAATCAGTAAAAAATTATGTATCCTTTAAGTATGCGATTTTGTATCCCTTACAGTTAACAAGAACGGCTCGTGGTAAAAAATAATAATTATTTAGTTTCCAAAGAAGTAACGAAAGTTTCTTGGTCAATAACAACAGGGCAGCTATCCCAACGAGTCGTTATCTCCGAAATGTTCCTCGGAGTCTCCAATTGCAAGGTACTTGCAAACGGCAACAGCTTTCAACCATCGATCCAGCCGACATCTGGCAATCTAAAGCAGTTTTCCATTGTACATCAGAGCCGAGTTAGTTGTGGGTTCGACGGCAACCATCCATTCCTGGAAACATTAACAAAAAAAAGTATCGTTCTATTTAACTTCTACAAATCTAAATTGATTTTTTATTGAATCCGTTTAGTAAAGTAAATTACGAGAGGAGAATTTTTGTTTCATTGTCGTAATTCGGTAAGTGAAAATTGGACTGTTTTGCTCAATGGCACCAAATTTGTGTAGATTGCTTATTGTAAATATTTTCATGATTATTCCATATAATAACCTATTGACAAGGAGGAATTTTCTTTTAAGTCATTTTCTTGGAAAGTTAATTTCATTTAATAAAAACTTCCATGCGGAAAGGTCATTCATGTAGGTAATTTAATAGTGGAAACTAAGCGTATTTTGCATGTTTATTTCATTGCTAGAAAGTAAAAAGGCTAAGGAAACAGAACCGGATTTAAAATTTAGAAAAAAAGTTTTTGGAGAGCTTTAATCCAGTTAATTTTGAGGAGAAAATGTGTAAGCAGTGGTGTTTTTTATCAATATATTTACGTGCATATCACGTTGGAATTGTTATTATTTATTCATTGATAAAATTTAGAGAGTAGAGGTTAAGATAGGTAAAAAACGAATTAAGAGTTTCAACCTCATGAAATAGAGAAGCCCATTGCACTCACTGGAACCATCTTGCTTATTTCATTGTAATACCTACTACTAGGGAATGCAATATTCGGGATCCCGCAGCATTTTTGCGGGATTAATCCCGCACATAAATGGAGCGGGATCCCGACTCTGTGTACTTTGTTAATGAAACGCATAACTGAGATGTTAATTTTTAAATAATTGTTAAACTTTTTTCGTTAAAAATGTACTATGATTTTTGAGGCACTTTAGAAGTTCACCTTTTTTTTTAGTTCTAAGTTAGGCTGAAGGTACTTTTTTGTGTAATATTGTGATAATTAGCGATTTATTTAAATACAGAAGTTAACCGCACAGAATTGCTTATTTGCAAATTTATTTAAAGTTTTGCGGGATCCCGCAAATACCGGGATCTCGCGGGATTAACATCTAACAATCCTGCAAATACCGGGATTGAGATTTTGCTGCGGGATTGCATTCCCTACCTACCACTACTATTGTTCCTCTCCTATATATGAGAACTATGGGGTATTTGTGTACAATACTTACTGTTTTTCATCATCGAGTTTTAGGAGTAAGGATATTCTCTAAATAGCCTATACTATGTTTTTCATTATTAGCAATAATCGCCCCAAACACAATTAATGCTGTTATAAGGTTGCCAATGCTTTTTAAATAAAAACTTACTATTGTGTGTCAAATTTTGACACCATAGCCATAAAACTTCAAACCGGTATTGCTGTGAACTACTTACATTCGGCTTTTCTGTATTACTTATGTGCTCCTTATTACTGTTAAAGATTTTTACAAAAGGAAATTTGAAAGGGCAGATAGGAACAAGGGCTTAGTAATCCCAACTCAGAAAAAATAATATACAGGGTGGCCCAACGAGAAGTATACAGAGGGCTTTTAGGGTATTAAATTTAGAAATTTCGAAAAATCTTCGAACACGTCAATTTTGTATTCGAGGGGGACACCTTTTGGAATACAAATCACGAACCCAAGTCTTCACCTCTCTACGTAGGGAGCTTAACCCCTAAGATTTTAAATGGAATCCTATGCCAAATGGCACATTATTTGAAAGCCAATTTAATCGTGATTACTAATCTGCTTTGCTTTTTAAATTCTATTGATTTGTTTCAGAGATATTCGCATTTGAAATGTTTTTTCCCCTGATTTAAGTCCTTTAGATTACTTCTTGTGGGGATATTTAAAGAATAAAGTTTATGCTACTCCGCCCGGAACATTACAAGGGTTGCGAGCACGTATAACCATAGTGTAAGAATAGAATACTCAATACACTATGGTATAACCGTTGAGTGAAGGATTAGGTATAACTCAACAATTTCGAGGGATTACCCCTGAAATCTTGCAACATGTACGGCAGCGTTTTGAAGCAAATCTTTATTATTGCATGGAAGAAGGCGGAAGGCAATTCGAGCATTTATTGAAATAAATGTTGTATGTTTAAAGTTATTTGTTATTTTTTGCACAATTGTATTAAAATTTAAAAATTTTGATACAAGGTGACTTAGATCGCATTGGTTTTGGTTTTTTTAGAAAAAAACCATTTCAAATACGAATATCTCCGAAACGAATCAATAGAATTTAAAAAGCAAAACAGATTAGTAATCACGATTAAATTGGCTTTCAAATAATGTGCCATTTGCCGTAGGATTCCATTTAAAATTTTAGGGGTTAAGCTCCCAACGTAGAGGGGTGAAGACTTGGGTTCGTGATTTGTATTTCAAAAGTTGTCCCCCTCGAATACAAAATTGACGTATTCGAGGATTTTTCGAAATTTCTAAATTTAATACCCTAAAAGCCCTCTGTATACTTCTCGTTGGGCCACTCTGTATAATAAAAGTATACGGTATTTCACCCAAACATATTACAACGCATCACTACAAATATCAACCTAATGTTAGCGTAAAGTGGAGCCATTTACTGAATGTTCAATTAAAGAAAAGGAAATACCCTTCGGTTAAAGTGCACTAATGTGTAACAAAATTTTCCAATCCTTATCTTTTTACATTAGGCAAGCCCATCGACTCATGAACTCCGAACTGTTAATTCTTGCTCCTGCCGTGCCAGGAAAGCCTAATTTTATTAGGTACTTTTATAGTCTGCGTGACTGGTGTTATTTATACTTAATTTCTGGTAGTTACCGTAATAAAATCTCAACCTGTATTAAAGACCACATCAACCGGCACTTCGAAATATAACTTCTTTATGAAATCGCATTACGTATGACATTTCACATTTCTAATAAAATGCCTAAACCACTAACTGTTATGTAAATCAGATACCACCACCGCATTTAAACAATAGATGTGCCGTGCCTTTATAATAAAGAAGAGAAATAAAAACAGGGATAATTTGTATCAGGGCGACAAAATTTATGTAACGAACTTTATTTTTCCGACTACCCCATGTTCTTCTAAGGCGCTAAAATCTAGCGGCATTATAACCATAATGTAACCACTTAGTTGACTTTTTACTTCCTTTGAACGAGATCTTAAAGAAATGACAGTAATTTAAGCGAGATAAAAGCATTATTAATTCATAGAGTCAAATTCGGTTAAAAATGAGATGAATCTTTGATGTAACGAGGAAAACGCTTGAATTTCGCGGGTGGTGAATCAAGCGTAATTAGATGCGCATGCTTTAATGAAACAAAAGAACTACCCGATAAAATTGCGCTACCCAAAGCTGAACTTAATATTCTTTCCATAAAGGGGTGTTTCATTATTTATGATACTTTTTCGCGCAGTGGCCTGTTAGTTTATAATTAAAACTTAAAGTAAGGCGTGTGTATTCCAACGTAATTTATTGGTACAAGTTAATTACGATTTAATTATATTTCACATTTTCGTACCGTAAACTTTAAACCATCGAATGTCTGACCGCGCTGCAAATCCCGTAGCGGATTTCAGAAATTCCTTGAAAATTCTGATAAATTATTAGACGAGGTTCCGATGGGATCCAATTTATTGCATAAATAAGTTTTGTTGTTTTTATAAACACGGTCGGCCCTAAATTTAAAATTTTTCAGATTCCCTCCGTATTAAATATTTAGCATATTAATAACCTGCCCTAAAGGACGGTCTCACAATCTCAATCTATCAGCTCGAATGTAGAATATAAACCAACACTCCTGTTCTAATTTGAATCAAATGCACCTTATGTACAGAAGCGGTATGGTGTTTATCAAATAGAAATTCGTCGAAATAATTTATTAGTCTTTACTTTGTACAGATCTTTATTGAAAATCTTGCTTTAGAAGAGGAAAGATATGAAAAACGTCTTAGATGCAGCTGTGATTATTAGTAAGTTCTAAGAATTGCAAAAGTTATAACTATGAGTACAATTATTATAAAATTGCATAATATTCGTGATTTATTAATAATTCAGTAATAAAAATGACGCGAAGAGCAGCAATACATATTAGATTTCTAATAATGGGCCGTCGCGTCGTTAGAAGATAATAGACCTTAAGAAAGGAAATCATACCTAAATAAAAAAGAAAGGCAAGGGAAATAATTACTCATATACTCAGAATACTTACAATAGCACTTAATCTTTCCATATTTGCAATAAGTGCGTCACGGATTCTACTTAAAATTACAATTTGACCGCATAAATTATTATGGACAAATCACCATGAAAAGCCCTTCCATTCTACAAAGTTTGGCATATAGCATTAATTACGTTAAAGGACAGACACATTTTTTGGGTTGAAGCGTTCAATATTACCGAGACCGAGAGAGTTTTCACCAAAAAAATAGTAATTATGCTATGTATCGTTGGGAAACACACAAAAAATGGTTATATCTTGTTACAGTGTCATTGTTGTGATTGTTGTCGGGCTTTCTCATATTAACATAAAGAAACTTACAACTTTTATTATTAAATATTACTTTACGATGTGTCGTAGATGAATTCTATTCATTCCTCCTTGAAAAACTTACCTTACTTGGGGAGCGATTTTTTTCAACGTTAGTGGGTGCTGCTTCTATTAAAAGCAAGTCTATTCCTTATGACAGAGTCAAAGTGTGAATGAATATCTACAAAACGGACTGCCGGAAGAGGGTGCTTATAAAGGGAAAATGATACATACACTGCAGCAATGAAAACCATCTTTCAGCTAGGCAAATATTTACTGAATGCAAAGTTTTTTAGCTAACGTTCCCGGTTCCCAGACTACACGCTTGAATCTAGTCAGTGAGTGCCTTCTTTTCACTGGTTAAATAAAATCTCGCTAGAAAAAACATTAATAGGTATGTTACTAAAGTTCGGAACAAACTTATTAAGTCCAGAAATGTTTTGATGTCCTTCACATTCTTAGGTAGAATGAATGGATTGCTTCCATTTTTATAGAATTAGGTTTGATTCTTAGTAGGTTCTAAGAATTCATAGAATTGCCCAAAAGCGGTCTACTGTTATTGAATTTAGTTGCCTAAACAGGTCCCTTTAAAATCTAATTAAAGAACCTATAACGATTTAATCTCGGTCATATTTTGAAGGCGTAATAGCGGCGCCGGTAAAAGTTGAGTTAATTTAGGTAAAGTGGAGAACTCCAGTTTATCATTAAAATTTCAGGACGACCACATAATGATTTACTTGAGGAATTTCAATCAAGAAACTATTTCTCGGTAGCTTGCGAAGTCCATTAATACAGTTCTTAATTCTAACGTAAGGGTGGTTTTCGGTTATTGCCTTTGGGTGACTTAAAGCGTTGTATAGATCGATTATTATTCAGGAACAGGTGTGAGCAATGTGTTGAAGTTTGAAGTCATGGAATATCTACAGAAGTTATAACGATAATGATTATTACATCTTTGCGGTGTGGAAAGTTTAAGGCTAGATATTTAATTATTGATTGGCAATCCTGTAGGACGCCTATTCGAGTTGTGTTGCTTTCATTTTTATCTTTCTCACATGCATTCAAAAGGCAACACTAATAAAGGATCTTTTTAAGGGGAAAGAATAACTTTGAGAGACCGTTTCAACTTACGGTTAACTGAATGAGAAGGAATTGTGTACTTTTACTGTCCTAATGCTTGCTTTAGAGCAATTACATGTGCTCAACTTGGTAACATAAAAAGACTTCGTTTTCGCTTTCATTCCCGGACACTTTTTCATTGTTCTAAGTCAACATACCAAAATAGAGATGTGATAATGTAGTTTATTCTGTTCGCATTTCAACGTCTCGAAGGGACTCTTTGTTATTCGGTCACTGCCCTTATGTACACATACCCACATGCTAACAAATTTTGTTTACATTAAAAATTGGAAAATATCTTCAACGCGCATCTTGTTACGTAGTACAAAAGAATGAGGGTAAGCTTTAGATTTTTGCCCAAAAGAGAGGCGGAAATTCATTTCAAAGGTTCGTAACTGTTGAGTACATGTCCTTACCCAAAATGTATGGGTACGATACGATACAATATGTTTTTTTACATAGTGATGAAATTAACGGACTTTTTTTTTCAAAGGTTCGTAACTGTTGAGTACCAATTATCGCATTATCCTTTCCCATATGACTAGTTTGACGTCTGTCAATAATTGACTAAATTTCTTGTTCGTTATGGGAATTACACTCGATTTAAACCGAGTAAATTTGGGTTACAATTCAAATCTGTTTTTTTACAATTGAACTAGTGATGAAATTAACGGACTTTTTTTAACGAAAAATCGTATGGAAAGCGGTACTTTTTTTCACGATTTTTACTATGCGTTTCCATGGAGTTTAGCTATGAACAATAGCATCCATTTTTGAGTGACAGTAAATCGCGAATGTCAATAAAATTATTCAATTGTGGGTTATTATGGATCACTATGCAAAAAAATTTCGTGTACAACACGTGTTGAAAGTGTCTTTTTTCCATGAATTTGCCCTCATTAATCAAACTGCAAATTCGTGAAAAAAAGTATCACTTTCAAAACTAGCTGTTGTACAAATAACTATTTGTTATTAAATATACATTGGATTGCATTACTTAATGAATTTGACGTTAATTATGAATCTTTATCCATGGCACAGCAGAGCAATCTGGCATATCTTAGTAAGTAATCCGAATTTTCTGGTTTTCTTTACAGCACTCTTTAATTGCAAAACCTTTTCCCCGCATTTGACCATCTTCCTATCTTCTATGGTTTTCTATATATCCATGATAGACATCCTTATCTTGGAAACAGTGTATACGGCATACAGAATTGAGGTTGCCCTCAAATTGTTATATTATGTTATTTAAAAGTTTCATGGATGAATTTGCTATAGGATGCATTTTTTGGAAATGTAAGCCAAAAACTGAAAAAAGTCTGAAAATGTCAATGTCTTTTGAGCACCACGAAGTTAGCACAGATCTTCCAAGGTTGCACATTTAGTCCAGTAACTACATATATATCAGACCATGCGTCAAATCCGGTAGTTCTGATTTTTTGTGGGATTGTTTATGTTGTTAACCTAATGTATAATTCAAGTTTTCGACCTCGAGCGGTGAACGCAACATAGTCAAATATACTAAAAACCGAGGAATTTTCGTTTTCTTTTCAGAATCTTATAGAATGTGGCCTGTAGAATCAATAATTTCAAACAGTTCCAAGATTGGGCTACTAGTTCAAAAGTTACATTTTCTTTCGAAATTGGTTTCTAGTCCGTAACTTTTGATTGAGATGTCCGATCGAAAAAGTACGAATTGTTTTGGATTCTACGCACCAAAATTAATAAGAAAAAGTGTTTTCCCGAGAAATTTTGGTGGGGTCGATTTTTGGTAAAAAAAAAGGAAGGTTATACACTGTCTTTTTTTAAGCCCCGAAAAAAAATTGTCTCAGATCGGCCCGGAAAAAAATTTTCTTATAGAATGTGGCCTGTAGAATCCATAATTTCAAACACTTCCAAGATTGGGCTACTAGTTCAAAAGTTACAGCCCTTTGAATTTTCTTTAGAAATTGGTTTCTAGTCCATAACTTTTGATTGAGAAGTCCGATTGAAAAACTACGAATTGTTTTGGATTCTACGCGCCAAAATTTATAAGAAAAAGTGTTTTCCCGAGAAATTTTGGTGCGGTCGATTATTGGTAAAAAAGGAAGGTTATAATACACTGCCTTTTTTTGAGCCCCGAAAAAAAAATTGTCTCAGATCGACCCGGAAAAAAAATTTTCTTATAGAATGTGACCTGTAGAATTCATAATTTCAAACACTTCCAAGATTGGGCTACTAGTTCAAAAGTTACAGCCCTTTCAATTTTTCTTCGAAATTGGTTTCTAGTCCATAACTTTTGATTGAGAAGTCCGATCGAAAAAGTACGAATTGTTTTGGATTCTACGCACCAAGAGAAATTTTGGTGGGGCCGATTTTTAGTAAAAAAAGGAAGGTTATACACTGCCTTTTTTTGAGCCCCGAAAAAAAAATTGTCTCAGATCGACCTGGAAAAAAAATTTCTTATAGAATGTGGCCATTTTATTCATAAACTGAGCTTTAGGAATTCGCAATTAGATCGGGGCGGGGTTTAGCAATCGTACACACTTAAAGTCTTAAGATAGTGACTCGGTTGTCAGTATTGTATATAACAATACTTGTGGGAATGGAACGTAATGGTAACTTATCCATAAACTTCCATTACTATCGAAATCCTCTTGAAGTCTATCGAAATGAAAGTGTCATTTAGAACTTTTTATACTTTATATGCGAAGCTGTTTCTTAATACTTAACTTACTAAATTGTGACTGCTTGTTCGCAATATCACGAAAATCGGAAAACCTCGTTCTAAAAGTAAAGTTGTTCCATAAAGTCTTATCAAGTTTCCTGCTGTCCCCGGATATCTTTACCGGTACAGAGGGGATTCGGTACGTTCGCGCCATCAATAAAATTACATCTACCATTTTCTACCCCTCGAAGTTACTATTCAATCACCGAATTTTGATATTGAATATATTATAAAAGCGCTCGTAACATAGATATCTTAATATTACCCAATCTGGTCACTTGGTTCCGGTCGTAGGTTTTATGGATTAACTACCCATCACGTGCGTTGTGGCCATCTTTCAGGTGTTGCATTACGCTGTCCACCGATTTTGTTACTATTGAAATTTTTTATTTTATTGTTAGAATAATGTTTACTTGCCCACCGTAAGTTACTTTCACGTATTGGCAATTCCCTACTCTACACATAGGTAATCTTAATATTGGTGCTACCTTCAATACAGTACATAGGAGTAAGTAGGTACTTCAAATTATCTACTTGAAATTTTTCTATGATGTTACTGTTGCTAAGCTAACCTACTTATAATTGACTGATTAGGGTTTTCCCAAAAGTCCCGGGACGGAGCCATAAGGTTCAAATGAGTGAAGAAACAAATCTGAACATTTCGGGATCAATAATGGTTATAGAAACTACATTTTAAATGGTTTAAAACTGTTATATACTAGAGAATTTTTTAGGGGGCGATAACCCCAAAAATTTTAAGTTGCAACCCTTATCAGGTTTCGCCTTATTTTAAATGTAAAAAGACTTATACGAATGTGCATCTTTTTAATTACCGTTACATTAAAGTAAATCTTGACAAGAGTTGCAATTCAAAAATTTTGGGGTTATCGACCCCTAAAAAACGCGTTGTTTGTTTTTTATTGCAATGAAAAATTGCGATTTGCAATTATGCTATCACAAATGCTGAGCATACCAAACGTTATAGAGTGGAGTAGAGTGGAGGAAAAGGGTGGGCGTACGCCCTTAAAGGTGTTGAAAATTGTTTCAATATATTATAACACATTGCTGTGTAAACAAGGTTAGATTGTGACGTTGACGTTTGGAAAAAGGTATTTGGAATGCATTCAAGTGTTATTGATTATTAATTAAATTAAATAATTAAACACCAAAAGAGTTTGCGAATCGAGCCTGTATAGTCAAGGTTTTGTTTGTTTATTTCCTTGTAAAAGAGTATTTCATGGAATTGTTTGATTAAAATAATTTTTTTCTCGATATGTTTCGATATCAATTTGTGCGTTAATGCGTTTGTGATAACTTTGATTTGATTAACGCTTATTTTAGAAAAGGTAAAGGTAATTTTCTAGAGATTATGTGGCGTTTTAATAAGAAATAATTGTTTTGTTTTCGTAGAAATGCTAGGTTTGCGAAGTATTGCAATTGGTTCAAAGTTTAAGAGTTTACAGCAATATATTGGGTTTTAAAAAATCAATTCGGCCTGGACTAGTAAAACAAATACTATTTTCTTTTCAGGTAAACTGCACTTTTTGAGAGATTATGGCACAAAATTTCGAGAATATTTATACACTTTGATTAAACCGTCGTTTTTAAAAATCAAGACGGCAGAAAATGTTCTTAAAGTTCTATTCACACAAAGCAGGGATTATTCCCAGAATCTTACAAAAAAATTTAAAATTTTTTAGTCAATACCCCTCTTGTAACATCAATCCAGGGACAACACCTGGCGTATGGAAAAATGTTAACATGTCACACAATTATCCAAAGAAGAATCTGGGAAAGTAATTTTATTCAAAATTATGAACGCCATAACGATCATAGTTTTATAGTTAAATTGCCCCTAGATAGTAATTACAAGCAATTAGGCGAATCACAACAAATTGCAATGAAGAGATTCATGACTTTAGAAACAAACTGAAACATATTTTACCAGCATTTATAAACATTTTAAAACAACATAGAATTTCTCTTTTACATTATTCACTTTTACAAATCGCTTGTTATATTGTTATTAAATTGATAGTCACTTATTCAGACACAAATTTACTTACGGCTGGAGATCAAAATCTGTTTCCTTATTCTTGGTTTGTTCAGTAACGAGAATTCGTCATTGCCGTAATAGGCTTACCGGGATTTCAGCGCTATAGACTTTAATAAAATATTTTTTATGTTGTGTTACTTTGATGAATAGAATAAAATAAGCATTCGGGAATACATACGAATATCACAAAAGAAAGTCTCCGACTGACGTACAAGAGTAAAATACGGATTCGGTAAAAATTCGCTGCAAATGCAGCGAAAAAATCGATGAAGTTAGAAGGAAAATATCTACGAGCAAAATGGTTTTTATTGGTACGTAATCGGTGGCTTTTACTTTTTTTAAAACGTGTAAAGTATAACTTATTTATATTGCGAATCGAATGAATATAAATTTTGTTTGCGAGGAAATATAAATTACCATTCAGTTTTATTGCCATTTAAATAAACATTCGTTTTTTGGTGACACATTAGTGTCATCACATTAAAATTACGTAAATGAACGCTACTAGTCTAAATAAATCACTTCCGAAAAATAGATAAGGGCTCAAAAAGTATATGCGAAACAAATTTTCTTCATAAATTTTTCAAGTTTTTTCTTTGCAAACAAATCGTTCCTTTTAACAGAACTAATATGGCAATAAATTTAATAGTGACTAATAACATTTATCTTAAAGCTTACACGTTGGTTAGACAAACGGGATCCTATTTGAAGTAATTCGCTAATCCTAGTTCCGCTTATTCGTCTCGGATTCTCTCTTTTCGGAACATTTCAACCCTTGAAAGTCGCGGTGCTGCTTGCCAATGACCGCCTCCGTATCCTCATAACACGTTTTGTGATACACTACATTCGTCCAATGCAGTATTGTCTTAGAATTCTTTCTATATTTGTAGGGAGAGGCTTTATTACTATTTCGGTCAAACGCTTGCCTCTCTTGAGAGGACAGTTTTATTGGTTTTATGATATCTTATATTATACGTCTTGCTTTATTTTCAACTCTTATAGGCAACATTGTGATTGCCTTTTACTTAACTACCACTGTATTGAAGTCTTTATTGAAACAATATAGTAACATAAAGAATACACGGTCCTTTTGTTTCTATTTATGACGGAAATAAAAGGTTTAATTTAACTTAGCTACAGGTTTCATTCCGACATGTTACCTCGACTTTTGCAATGAATTTAGTCAAGTGCAGGATTAACTCCTTGTACCTATTTACCTATCTATAGGAACACCCGCTTATGCTTAACAATCCGATGAAACTAAACACCGAACGAAGGATAAACAGGCGGACAGACAGACAGCAATACAAAATTATAAACGATATCTAGGATCATTAATAATATACACACCAATGAATGTTCTTGTCGTAATTACACCCTCAGCTTCCTTCAATTCAATTTGATTTAATTTTGTTAGTTTTTGTCTCGGAGAGGAATAACTTTACAGTCTGCACCAGTATCTTGCTTCAACGTGATTTTTGTTTTTTTCATTTACAATGCAATCCTCAAACCACATTTCTAAATAATTTACTTCCACGTTTCCAATCTGTAAATCCAAATGCCTTACAAACACATCATCATCCTGATTTTTGTTCACAGTTCAACACATTTTCAACGCCTACATCAATTAGATTAGTTTTACGCATACATGTTGCCCTAAAATGATTAAGGGCCGGTTGCATAAAGTCAGTTTAAACTTCGCTTGGAATGAATCAGTGGATTAAAGCCTAAGATTGGTTGAAATTTTACTAGAAATTGAAGATAGAAGGTAAAGGTAATTGATTTAATTTCTAGAGTTCTGTTTCATCCGCTGCTACCGTAAAAACGCCGCAAATAGTTCGCCGTTTGCAACCGTTCCCGTTAAGATATTTCAATTGTCTTTGTTGCGTGCGAAAACTCTTTTCATTTAGAAGAGAGCGAATAATATTTTATAACTTTATCTCCGTTAAGTAATTAGATGGTTTTGATTTTCTATGTTAATTTGGAGTGAGCATTAAAACTGCTAGGTCATGCAGGTTTACGCCCGCTTACGGCTTATCAACATAAGCGACATTTATGCCGACCTGAAAAATTCTAATTAATAATAGGTGTTAATTGGACTGTCTATTTTAGAAATTTCAATCTGGCCAATTTAGTCAGTGAAATTAACATTGGCTAATAGCCTAACTCACTCGATCGTACGGGTAATATTAACCGAATTAACGAAAACACAAGATGTGGACTCTGTTCTCTTGGAACAAGACACTTTCGGGTCGAAACAAGGAACATAATCTAGTACTTAATGCTTTTGGACTAACTACGAGGAATCTGATCTCGAAACGATCTCGAAAATCCCAGGACCGAAATAGTTAAAGTGCAATGTTAAGGTTAATAGTTAAACTTCAACAAATCATTCCTCTTGTTTTGCTATAACAGGAAGCGGAAAATTTCAATTTTATGCCTACATAATTATACCGACTTGATAACAATTTAACAACTAATCATATCCCTTGTTAAGATTTTTAACCTACCACACATAATCGCCGCTAACATGAAGGACGTACTACGATAAAGTTAATACTGTAATGACGGAACGTGGAGTCAAAGATAACTCCTAAACTCTTCTAATTAAACAGGCATTCAATCTAACCTCATTATGTATTTGAAAGCAGGAGCAAGATGAATATTAAACTACCAAATTAGTTAGCACCATCTCTATGCGGTAATTGCAGATTGGACGTAATCTATATCGTCTGCTTCTCTTTCTATACAAGAACAGAATATACTAGAATTGATTAATTAAACGCTCACTTATATTCTGTACACGTTTCGTCATTTTACAATCTGTTCACGAAATTTCTCTTACTCCCTTAGATGGGTTTCTGGACACTCGTATGGAACAAATTACTTCATTCCAACGGGTCACTTTATTACGATTATATTGCCAGTTACCATTAAATTTCTAAATCGATGATTACTTGTGTGAAATTCTTTAGCTTAATCCTCTCGGAGTGTGTGTACGAGTGCAATAAATGTGTGCTTTCATATGTTTATTTTCTCGACAGATGAATAATTAAATTTTCCAAAAGTACAGGCCACTACACATATTATGAAATTGTTGCACTTTATAACAAGGTTAATTAATAAAAGAACGCTGTGTATTGCTATTTATAGCTCTACCCACAAATGGAATGGCAGTATTATACTTCGTCCTTCATACTTTGGCTAATTTGCTCACTTCGAATTAGGTTCTTTTGAATCCTCTAAAGTCTTTGTAGAAGCCTTTCGAAATCTTAAGAATCTGAAATCTACAGTAGCATACTTTTTTTCTTAAAATACTATCCTAGGATATTATTGTATTATTTTTTTCGAAAATTGAAAGGGTATAACCAAACCCATAGGAAAAATCACTAAACCAACCCTGTATGTTTCGTGGTTGTTATAAAAAAAATTGAAAACCGATGCCTAAATTCATCAAATATATTGTACAAATTATTGACATTAATGATACTAGTGAAGAGAAATGAATTGAATTCTTTTCTATTCTTAAACCATTTATTTACCTGAGCTAGCTGGAAGTAAAAGCACACAAAAAGGCAAGTCTCAAAAGTATTTCAGCAACAATGAGATGAAGAAATTACAAGAAGAATTTTCATTACGAACCAAACCACGAACCTGAGGAGATCGTCAACCCTTGGTAAGGTAACGATCGGCCTTTAACTGACAACAAAACTCGAACTTGAATTACAGTTCTTCTTCACAGCTCGAAACGGAACGACCATTTATCAGATAAAAAACTGGGCGAACTCAAACTCCTTCTCTTCTAACAACATGGCACCCTGACTTCGGACTAGGCCAAAAACAAAGTTCTTCAAACGGCCCAGAACTCGGCCTCGACCTTTTATACGACGAAAAAAACATACTGCTTCACAACGGACCGCAGCTTGGCTTGGGACAAAATTTCAACGGTCTGCAACCTGGAATCGAATCTGCACACAGCTAACTACCTTTATCTCTCACAAATAAAAAAAACTTAATAAATCAACTCAAAGCTGTCGCATACGCCTTAATGCGAGAATTTGATAATTAATAAAAATTAGAGGTACAAATAATTTCTTAATCTAACAATTCCCGAAAACGTCAACACTAATACACAGAATAACCAAATACAACCTCGAGTGCACGTTCGATTGGGAAAATTGCTTTGTGTAGATGGTTAATTAAGCCCACGACATTAAACAGAGAAAAACAAAATGTTGATGAAACTTTAATTAAACAATCCATTCTAAATGTCTTATTCCAACCAACAACGTCGTGAATGACATTGTTTACACAGAAATACAGATGTAATGCGATTTTTTCCTTAAGATTTGGAAAATATTTATTTCTTTTTTAATGGAGTGTGGATAAAATTCAGCTTTGCTTTCATCAAACCAGTACATGAAATCAGGAAACGTACCTAATTTTCTTATAAATTAGATAAAAAAATGCTGCTCTCTCTTCCTATAGTTAGGTATACACCTATGAATAAATCTTCGGGTCGTTTCACCTATGCAGGGATTTTCACTATTTGCTTACATCGCCTGATTTCTGATCTTGTCATCTAGGTTTATCCGTTTTTCTGCACGAATTTCCCTACCGTATTCAGTTCAGTGACACGTGATTTTCGTAACGTACAAGACGATTACACAACAGTAGCGCTTTATAATTGCAAAGCTTTCATATACAAAACTAATGAAATTGGCAAAGAACTCAACAACTAAAATTTACGACGAAGTTATTGCATGTAAATGAGCTGTAAACAATGCAGTCAGGGTATATTATGATTGTGATTAAATGCGATTACGACTGAAGTTTATTATTTTCACTCATTTACAGAGCGTAACAGTCCCCATTTGGACATGTTACAAAACAGCAATGAGAGGTTATTATCCAAACGTGACGTTTAAGTAAATTAAACAAAAATTACTAGCTCCGAACACTGCAACATTGAGCTAATATCCCTTTGCTTGCGCGAGGGATATTACCGTAAAAAAAGAGCGTTGAATAAATAATTCCTAAAGCTACTATATTTATCTAATCCCAGTTAATCAAATTGAAAAGTGTACCGAATAATTTACAGTTTTGTATGTGCATACAACTTTATATTTTGTCTGTACGCGCACATACGATTTTTTATAATAACAATCGCAGTGTGGAATCGGAGAAATGGGTGCTATAATCCATCTTGTCCGTTTTCGAAATAAAAAGAAGAAGCGGTATTGTGTCCTCTTTCAATTCTATCGTATGTGTGCAAATAGTTTTAATGAACTGCTTGGACTAGTGGCAGTGGAGAACCATATAACTTACCAAAATACTTTAAGATAACGACAACGCAATTTATTATTGCGTAGTAGACACAGGATTGTAGTTTTTAGAACAATTCAATATTTCTATTTTTGCAAAATGTTTTTCATCTCCTTTAGCTTTTTTTAAATAGGAACTAACATTAGGGCGAAATTCTTATCCTCCTCTAGTTGTTCTTTGCCATTTTCCTCCAATATCAGGAGTGAATTTTCATAAGGCGTTAAGTTAAAGCAGAACTATATGGTGCTAAGGGTCCCTGGTTCGAATCCGGGTTCGGGCATGGATATTTGTAAATGTATAGTGGGTTGGCTTGGTAGAGCAGCCTTGGCTGAAACCCCGCCCGTTCAAAAATAAAGGAAAAATAAATAAAACACAGTAACCAGGGAAAACTAGGGGTCGTCACTGTATATATTTATTGTAATATCTTAAAAGAGAAGACACGAAGTTGTTTGTAATAAATTCATATAACTGAAAGATTTTCTAAAGGTTGATTATAGTTCATTCCTGAACAAATATCGAACGGTTTGTACTTAGTCAGCAGTTCTCGCTCTTTTGTTACAAACCCAGAAGTTATATAAGGAATCCAACTGGAATCTGAATAGAGGATAGTACTGATTGAACACGCACTGTTTGCCAAAAAGCAACCCTCTCAACATTTTCTGTGGGGAAAAATCAATATATTCAGTTTGCGAGCATCGGAAAAACCTGTAAACAAGACTTTAGATATACTGGCAGACCGTGGACCAATAAAAAGTAACAGTTGGCCAGAAATCATCGTCTGGAACATTTTGAGAAGCACAGCGGTGTGCCCATGCAATTTCCATTACATTTAGATTAGAGAGTGAATGAAGGTGTTTTTCATTTGAGCCATTTGTGCCTCTTCCCCATGTACTAAAGTGTATTTCTTTTCCATGGGGATTATTAAGGGAATAATAACCGTGTCGCAAATGAATAAATAAATATCATTATTTATTTTCCTTATTCTTTCCTTTGAGAACAATAATATTTTTAACAAGAGCTCCCCAAGTATACAATTCGAAGAACTCAATCCACTGTGTCGAATTAGCAAATTAACCACCACTCACAAAAATGAAAAGTTGCAGTTGCTGCAATTTAAATTTCTGATAAATAGCCCAAATAGGTTAATAAAAGAATTTCGTAACAGGGACAAGTTAACCTTCCATGACATATCTGCTTATGTTAATGATTGGTTCGTACATTATTGATTTATTACATACTTACCTAATCAAAAGAAGGGAAATGTAATAAATCCGGACAGATATATACAGATAATGATTCCCTCCTTCAAATTTAAACCTCAAGTATTTTTTCAATGGGATGCTTTAAAGCTATCTTATACTTCAAATTGACGTCATAAAATATGCGAAGCTATATTTTGTGCATAAAAGTTTCTATTTTATTAAACAACTTACCATAATATCTAAAAAAAATTGTCTCATTTTTTATGTCAGCCCATAATGTACTTGAAAGCCAAGGATGGAGTGTTCTTGTTTACATTGTAATGTTTCCCCTTATCCTGTCCAACGTTATCGTAGGGTGTATTTAAGACGCTCATAGTTTTGATATATGCCCTTCTGAAACTGAGATTTAAGAGGCTGTATTTAAATTAGGTTGCCATTTTATTCATTTGCGTAGAACCGAGCGTGTCGTTTTCCGACTGAAATTTAAATGTAGAAGGAAAAAATGATGTAGTTAGGTGTGAAATTGTTAGAATCAATATAAACTTGCAATATGCTTCTCGTTTCGTGCTCACACAAACCCAATCATTTTGAAAACACATCACTTCCCTAACTCATAAAACAATAGTGTAGATCCGGCACGTCTACCCGCGGGATTCTACGTCCCGAGGTTTAAGGGTGGCGTGTGGGTGGAGTACCGTAGCGCCTTCACCAAGCCATCAGCTAGCTTCATTGGGTTTAATGGTCTATCGCATGGCCAGTATAGCTCTTGCCAACTCGAGTTAAAAGGTCGTATTAAGCCTATGAGGAACTATTACACCCCTACGCACTACAACGTTCCCGACGCTCGCCCTTAAGCGGCCCTTGCCGCAATTGATTATACTATTTGTGTTATTGATTTCAGCGCATATGATGGAGATTTACTGTAAACCTGTGAAACGATTTACAAACGCGTTAGTAAATTTTCGGCGCGGCACACAAATTAAATTATGCGTTGCCAAGAGGTGAAAGAAACGTAATCCCAAACGAATAAATTAGATTTTTACGAACGTATATCAAAAACTTCATTAATTTCGAAACTTGACCCAGTTTTAAAGCCAACCCTAAATTGTAATTAGCGGTTTTTGTTGTTACTGCACTTGAATGTAGGTAGCTCCCGTGATTTATACATTCATTTATATTAATGATAGAGTGTTCAGGTGATATTATTCTACAAATGCACAAATTTACTTTTTTGAGCTATAACTCATTACCTACCGTTAAAAGTGTCGCAAAAACAATAGGCTCAAAATTTATTCACAAAATATTATGTATTATGTCCTTACAAAGGAAGAACCGTTTTTCATTGCATGCCAATATTTATTTAGTATTTTCGTACGTTATTAGGTTATGAAAACTTTAGATGTATATATTTTAAGAGGTAATCAGATTTTCGAGATGCCTGCATTGGTTATTGGTTTGTTCAATATTATTTAATTATATTGATCACATGTCCAGTCCAGTTGTTGAGTCAAATTTGGTCCCTATACCCCTTGACATATTTCTTAATAATGTAACATTAATTAGTGTAAGAGGGCAGAGCTCTTTATCCAACAAATCAACGGCAATGTAACGATTTGTAATTAAAACGATGTACAGCGATACATAGTTTTATATTCTTCTTCCGCAGAAAACAACGGAGCTATAATTGTGAAATGACTATCAAACCAATGTAATAATTACAATTCGATTGTATCGAAAACCAATATGTAATCAAACGTTATCACCAAGGAATCGTCGAAAATAAAAATTACCTTTGAACTCTGATTATAGCGGCCTTTTGAGCGCAAAAGAGTGCACACAAATATTGCAGTAGACACTAGGGTGAATTATATATTAAAACCGTAAATAATACTGAATAAGAATCAATAATAACATTTACGTTAACTAAACAAAAGCAAAATTTTAACTCTACAACGAATTGTCCGTACAAATCGGCGTATTAAAGTATAAACGTGATGTTAACTTCAAGAAAACTACTTTACGACGCCCAAATAACTAAATTTATACACAAAAACAATGATCTAATTAACTCAAAGTGTAAATAAACGGACACGAACAAATTCTTTGGGCTGACACAAGTAACGTAACTGAAAATCGTGGATATCTGTTCCAAAATAAGTCTCGGTGACTTCAAAAACTAATTTACAAAGCAACGGTCATTAATATCTTTTTATGACACTCTAATCTAAAGCATACAACGTCATTTAAACTAACATGCTAATAAATCTTCGTAGTAATAGTAGAAATCGGGTGTCTAAGAAGGTGTATTGTTCGGCAACGACAAAATTATGGATGTATAATTAAAAATATCGAACCCGAGGTCTAACCGATAATCTCCAAAAGGTTAATTTAATACTTCTACGTATAGTTAAACAGGAACAATATTTCAGGTGTACCCAGCTTCTTCTATGTTACCTAATAGATCCCCAGGTAATTTAGGCAGAATCACGTGACGTCGCCAATGTCAATATCACTAAAATGGCGGGTCCGTGTAAAATTGCGAAGTCATCCAGGTACTACGTAAATAATATCCAAGTAGCTAAAAACGATGAAATAATCCGAATCATGATTTTGAACATCTAAAATAATTTTACAACATTAGTTCTTTGGATTTCAAAAGTCCGGATACAGCTTTAGGTCTTTCAAAACGCTTCTAGTGATTTACGCACCCTATAATGTCGTGAACGCGAGTTATACGCGTCTTACCCTCTAATTTTTTAAGCTTATAAAAGTAAACCAGATTCAAAAGACATTGTTAAGCTCCGTGCAAGCTTTTAACGCAAGTTAGTTCGGCCGTTGGAAATCTACGATTCTGTCAAACGCTTCCCACTTAAATCTGGTAGTGAGCCTAATTCTAAAGCACGATCGTTAGGACAGTTCTGTGGAAATAATACATTTAGTATCTCTACAGTGTACGTGCACAATCTATATTAACGACGGTAGTGCAGTGCACGTGCAGTAAATGTACACTGGATATGTATTCAGTGCCAATTTGGAGAACTTCCAGAGTTATTTTATTATATTTGTATGATTAATGCTTGATTCTGTTCATAAGAGGGAATTGTGAAAAGTAGATCAAACGTGATAAAAATTTTAACGTTATTTTCTTTAGCGATGTTGATGAATTGAACGGATTGGAATTAAAGTTTCTCAAAATATAACGATGAGAAGAATTTACAATGTCATTCATTCGCTGTAAGGTTATCCTTTGTAACATTCAAGGCAAATTGTACCTTAAATTTAATTTCTTTTCCATAATCTTCATAAATACTAATTTTAGGCGATTTTAATAGCCCTGCGTTTAACAGTGCTAATATACCTATGATACTAAACACATTCATTCAGGAACTAAGGAACTTTCTAGATTTGTAACAATTTAACACTAATGAACAAAATCCCCTTTTTGATCTTATATCAATTGCCAAGACTAAAGTTCTTCCAGATATTAAAAGCCGTTGGTTAAAGCGGACGCTTACCATCCAGAGCTTTTTTTCACTATGTCTCACCACCATGTCTAACGATAGCTTTCAAAGTAACAAATACGTATAACGTTACATATAATTTCAAACAAGATACGAAGAATCACATACGAGTAGGGGAGTGGGAGTAGGAGTAGGGGAATTTTTTGCCATCCAGCTCGCATTCGGAAACCAGACTTTTAATCCGGGTCGTATTCTATAGCATTGATCCTTGAACTCGTAGAAATCGATTACCAAAGGTTTGCCATCGTTTTCTATTTTCGTTTTCGAGTTAGACGAGGGACAGACGGACGGACGGACAAAACTTTCACGTAAGAAAAACCATTTTCTTTCGAAAAATTCCCCTAAAAAGCTAACTACAAAACAAAGCAAAAACAGCAACACAAGAAGCAAAGTGGTTAACAAACATGAAGCGCAAACTGTCAAAACAGTACCATTATTCAGTTTAGAATACTCGGAGCACGAAGTGTACCGCGCCAGTCTAAAGGATTTCCATTGGCGAATTTGAATCAATATTTTCCGGGGACATTAAACTAAGGATTAAACTCCAAATTTATAATTTTCAACTATTACATTTAGCGAAATAATGAATTGTACTACTGTTTTAATAAATTATTTCATTACATTACATTCGTCCTATAAAAGTAACAATTTTTATCACCCAACAATGCTGTTTGTATGTTATTACACTTGCCTTGGTGACAAGTGGTAACAGTTTTATTGAATGTATTACCTGTCCTCTCTCTCTTTCCTTATCTAAATGATGCTGGTTTGCGACGTATACGAAAGTAACTATTTAGTTATGCACTGTTGGGACCCACTGTACTCTGTAGACTTGGCTATGGTTTGTGAATGGCGTGCTGCTGTCTGAAGCTGAAGCGATTTTAACCTCTATTTTCATTTTCCCAGTATTGTTACTGTTTTTTGTTTGCTCTTATTTTTATTTAGTGAAGTAGTGTTTCTTGTGTATAGGACCCTATATTAACAACTGTAAGAATGACCGATGCAGATACCGGTAAAGCTAAATAGTAAATATGCAATTTTGAAATTTTTAACCTTAGTTATTATCAAGGTTATTATACATATAACAGACCACCGACTGCCAACCGAGACCCAACATTTACATTTTATGGAATATTATTTAGGGTATAGGCAACTAAAAATACAACAATCACCTTAGTACTCGTTTATGTCTACTGCGCATAACGTTTACAAAAATGTTTAGGTATATCGCACATAACAGCATAAATGTGACGGTAGACCGCACCCTACCGTAGCACCCATAGAATTCTAGTAAGTACAAATACCTACTTGTAAATCTGTAGCTAAATTTAATTTGCATTACTGATACATATCTTCTTACAGCGGAATATTCAAAGGCAAAGCCAAAAATGGGCAGATTTCAAGAGCAACAAGATGTCTCTCGAACAGAAGAGGAAGTGAAGAATTTGAAACAAAAGAGATTTCATCAGATGATGAAGGTTTAGTGCCAGCTCCTCCGACATTACCGAAAAAAAGTAAGTGCCAACTACACCAAAGGCAAGTGTGCAAGAGCGAGATGGTACAATGCACGCACTTACAAATCTTGCATAGAAAATAAAGGTGGGTATACTGATAGCTTCTTTTTTACTACTCTTTCAATGTAATGTGTATTTATGTTATATATTTTTCATAACCTTATACATTTAGTAGCACATGCTTCAAAAATTTAGTGTGCTGTGTGCCACTCCCCGAATGCTTGGTGGAAAAGATATCACCGAGGCCACACGTCGAGTATTGGCTAAAAATGGTTTCCACTACACTTTGCCTTTATTTTATAGTGGGTGGGGTGTTAGCTAATAGCTACTCTTCCCGCTCAACCCACTATACAATCACAAACCTCCATGCTTTATCTGGGATTCGAACCCAGGACTCTTGTAGCCAAAGCTAGAGCACTAACGTAAACTCATCTGAGCTACTACTCGTACTAGCCGTCAGCCAGTTGTTTTTGATAGCTTTGTGTGTTCGGTCGTTTGAAATAAAGATTTTATGCTCTCCAATAACTTTGAAAGCTTTTGCATATTGGAATTAGAGTTTGAAGCTTAATTCACAAACATGGGTAGTTTTTTTACAATTTGTTCTGGGGTTATTCCAAATACTAATAGAGTATGTGTCTGTTTGGCTCTGGTCGTAAGATGAACAGAAAATCCGAGGTATAGTATATGGAAATAGCATTTATCACCTCGAATTTAAACAGAAATCTAGGATCGCAATGAAAAGTGTAAGCGAAAATTTAGCTGTAACTTTTTTTTGACTTCACTTCTCGCAACTTATAGCATTAAAAGCCGTAAAATTGCCCTACATGGAAACCTAATCACATAAAGCACATCTTGGTAAATCATGAAATCGATAACTGCAAGTGAAAGTAGCGAAGCGTGGGCTAATGTAGATGATTAAGGAGCCCCCCCCCCCCCACCAGAATTGCCACCTTGAACTGTCGAAATCCCACCAACTGGCGCATATCGAATACGTCGACTTTAAAATATATTTTCCGCTTTTGAGTAATTGAGCGTCGTCTATCCTATCAATCCCTGCGACGGGTCTGTCAACGGAAAAAATAGCTGGCACATAGATTGGCTCTTCTTATGCATCGCTTGTTTCGCGTTCGTATATTGCGATAATGCCATTACATAAATTGCAAAACTCGGATATTGCGATAGTTGGTGCTCATTTTAAAAGTTCCTTTACATTTTAAATTACAAACTTTTTGTGGAAGGTACATTTGACTTTTCTCGCTTAAAAGTTTCGCTTTGGTGTACTTTATACCGCCGCTGTTAATACTTCAAGTTTCAGTATGTACATTAAAATGGACGGCAAATTATAAGTAATGTTAGTCACTGGTGTTTAACTTAATTAAACAAACAGTACCCTATTTACCTAACAAGGACGGTCTCTACTCTCTAAAACTATAACCTCGTCGTTAGCAGCCAAAATACTATAAAAACCAATACAATCTTAAAGTATCATACCTTTCCCAGCCATCATCTCCCAATGAAGTTTACAGTGTAATAAATTCGTCAAAGGGCACCCTTTTGATAATCAATTTATTCAAACATGAAACAATAAATGCATGTGTAATAGATCCCATAGGTAAATGGAATAGCACCCCATCTTATAAAGAATTACCTACATTCGAAAATATATTAATTAGCGTAGGTTTGCGTACGCCACTGACGTGAAGGAAAATGAAGATTTAAGACTTGGGTAATGAAAAAATCACTCCTACCCCAAAAATTCACCACACATTTCAGGACCTTTCGCGGGAACCGAGTTTGATTTTATAAGGCTTGTGGCTACTGCGACGTGAAAACGTGACATACCCCACCACCGAAAGGGGGTATAAAAGAGCCCGAATCGACGTGAGAATTTAGTTTACTTTCAGACTCATAATGCACTATTACATTGGTAAACTTAAATGGGAATGAGTTCATAAACTGAAACTCTGATATGATAAATAAACAATCTTCTCTAGTTAAGTTTCGTTAACATTAACATAAAAATAGGAAAATTTTCTACTTGGAATTCTTTACACATCACCGTTATAATTGACGATTTTTTGCGTGGGGGAAAAAATTACCCTATCAGCTCTTTTTGGTAATTGCAGTGCCTTTATGAGGCAAAGAAAAAAAGTCAGTAAGACGGGTGGAACCGATCAATGTGTGTCAAAATAACACAGTTATCATTTTGTGCACAAATGTATTTAATCACACAACCAACTCACTTTTTAACGCGACCTGTCAAATGAATTAGTATTACACATGATCTAAAATTTGCACGGCCCTCTATCAATCCAAATTTTGTTTCTTCTTTATTTAATAAATATCATTTTTATAGCCAAAATGTCATTTCCTATTTTTCAATCATTGCTCAGCTTTGAGGACTCCTTACAAAGTTATACGTAATTCAATAAATATCGATTTTATTGTCAAAAAGGCATTTGCCATTTTCGAATCGCTTCTAAAAGCTTTTCAGCTCTCAAGAACAAGGGTTCATATGTACATACAAAACATTTTTTAAAATTTTGTTGACTCCTAAGACCTTGAAATGTGTAAATCCGGTGAAGTCTCAAAATCGAATTTTGCAGAGAGAGGCGACTCGTCCAAGGAAAATAGATACCCGTTTATTCGTGTAGCCATCACAATCTTTCGCCAGGTCAAAGATCTAGGAGGACCAGTCCGTACTCGCGATGTTAATAAGAGTTTATTATTAGATTAATTTCAACTTTGCGTGTTATTTATAACTTATAACCCTTACATCGTACATTTTTACTCTGGTCAGTTTGTTTGGACTGTGAGTACTGTCTCTTAAGTTGTTTTTCGTTCGACCGTTTTGTCAACCAGGTATTTTGTTAGAATTTTTGTTCTTGTGTCGGAACCCAGTCGTGCCCTGCGAAAATTTAAAAAATAAAAATAAAACTAAATTGTCTAATTTGAGCTTTCTAGATAGGTGTCTTTTGCTTTGTATAGTGATCGCGTACCATTGCAAACAGCAGTACTTATTTGGCATCCAAAGTGAGACCACAGCATTAATTTTTGGTGCCCGAAACGTGTGACAATTCAAGGAAACACATTTAAATTCAGATTAGAGAAGTTTTTTGTCCGACGATTAGATTATTTTGGTATCCAGGTAATCAGCGAGGAGATTAAACCCGGTTCAAATGATCTACCTGAAAAAAGGGCCATAAGGTATTTGTTGGGTGGTGTAGTGACCGCATATCAATGCAGATAGCAATATGAAAAACTTTTTTCTGCAAAATCCACATCAATTTCTTCCAAAAAAAATGTAATATGTGTGAGGATTTGCCGCATTTGAGATTGCGTTGTGGATTGCCTACATTATATACATACAAAAGCATATGGTGCTTTGTTACTAAGGTCTGTATAATAGGAACTGGCGGTTACGTCTTTCTTTTTACGGTACCTTAAAATTATACGTTACATATTAATTAATTAATTTTGTTTACTATGCATGACATGTGTCAAAACGTCATCCAACATGCGACTCGACATACCTTAATGACATCAATTTTCTGTCTCTGTCATCATTAGCAAAATTGTTAGCTGATGATGAGAGCTTTGCTGTCGAAACGCGTCCGAGGTTAATATATTATTGTCGTTTATTGGTGTTTTTGTTTTACTTTTGCATGGTAGGTTTAGACAAATTGTTTTTCCATCATTGATTTGACGATGTTTTCCATAAACTTCCATATTGCGATAGACGTGTTTCTGTCTTAAAATCAGAATCGATTAAGTTAAATTTAGTATAACCCCCACTTTAATATCCCCTAAACATCATATCATGATAGAAGATCATATGATCCACAAGGCACGGCTAATTTATTTTTACTTATACTAAGTATTTCAGTTGTGCGAAGCATTTCATATAAAATTCTTTTATAAATTTAAAACTGCTTCAAGTAGCATTGCAGTACGGAGATTGCGAATTCTGATTTTATGTGTAATGTTTGCTTACCGGCTAGGAATCCTAGCAACACAGAAAGTTTACACCCAAATAATAGGCTGAATTAAGAATTGTACCTACCCTCGTACCTAGCTATGCATTCGACATAAATCCAAACTAAAAATCAAGTATAAATGGTACAGCGCATATTTTTTCTCAGTTTAGAAACTTCGAAACTTAACTTTAACCGCTGTGTGGGGAACTTTTATGAAGTTCGAAAAAAACACTTTTTAAACTTTCACACATTCTAACTCTTTAAAGGAAAAAATGTAATCATTTTCTGTTTTTTAACACACCCTAACTTTTAATCGAATGTCATTGTATGAAACAAAATCGAATTTGTCAGATTTTGATGAAAAGTTTTTGATAGGTTCGTTTTGTTTCGAAATTAAAACGTGAAAACGGTTCGATTCTCTTTCATTTTTTTTATATAGACGAATGAAAGAATCGGAACATGATATAAAAAACAAGAGGTCCAGTATTTGGTTAGTTTCTAGTTGTTTTCTCCCCTAGGTGACCGTTGCTTTGTTGTGCCAGGATTGAATACCAATGCATGTCCCTCAGGTCATTTATTTCATTTTTTTGTTTTCCTATTGACATTTCATTATACTAGCAAGTTCCCAAGTGTTTCGAACAAATCTATCTTTTTAAACTGAATACACGCTCATGAATTAAGAACACTCCCGATTCCAATTTCATCAACAGCCCTTTCAAAAGAAAAACCATCAAAGTCAAATGCGGTGTGATTTAAGTTTCGAGCTACTATTTCGCCTTAAAACATTTTCGATTTAGCCCTACACGTCACCCCCATTGGTTATGCAATTTAGCGCGTGTTGTTGCAACCGAAATAATTGAATTTGAATAATGGCATGTGATTGGAATAACATTTACTTCCCTCTATTTAGAATCTATATAGTTAATTGTGTGTAAATATTTGTTTTCAATTGCGCGTATTGGTCAAATTTATTCAAAAAGTAGCAAATTGAGTGCACATTATTCTTTTAATTATGTCGCTGTACTACTGAACACTCCATTGCGAAGGTGTACCTTGATGCGACACTGCTTCATCTAAAGCAAATACTATAAGTACTACTACATCTAAAACATTTATTACACGTTACTGAAAAGATGCAACCTAAATATTTACCAAGGAAGTAGAATCTGCACGGCGACAGGAATGTATAGTGCCTAATATTTAGTAGATTCAAAGATCTTGTGCATGAAAGAGACTATGTAATGGCTTAAGATTTAAACTAGCTTCAGATGCACTAATTTTGGTATTACGTATGTTGTTTAGTTCACATATCAAAAATAGTTTACATATCGAAAATATAATGCCATACGCGGCCGTTGGGGAACACCCGACAATATAGAAAATACATGGTCGAATGCGGGCGTTATATTGCTCTCTTAAAGATTTAATTTTCGTGACGCTTTATACAAATATTTGATAACAGTGCTTAGCAGGTTGGTTTGTGCAATTAACTTTACTTAATCAATGATACAATTGCCAACTTATCCCTCAGTTCTCATTTTAACAGGTTTCCCTACCCTCTTATAACGAGATTCGGAGCAGTACAACAGGGTAAGTTGATATCAAATTATTTTTCAAAACTACAATCCATTTTAACGCAAACATAACCACATTCAAATCACAATGGAGTATGTCTGCGGAAATTTCAATCATTACAAAATTCCAAACGGGCTAAGATGGTGGCAGCTGGTTGAAGAAAACGGGAAACATTTTTGAATCAAATATATACTCGTAGGATCACACAAAAATAAAGATGCAAACAAAAAAACCTTTTTTATTATACCTGAATCACAATCTCCGTTTTAAACACTCAAATGCGTGCGAAAAAGGGCCTTTAAAACACACGTGCTTTAAAGTTGCTAAGTAACGATACTTCAAGTATGACTTTTGAAACTGTCATCTGAATGAAATAAAAAATCCTCTTAGGTCGCTTTCTGTAAATGCAGAACATTTCTTTGGCTTTTGTACCTATCCTTTGGTTGAAGCTTTCACAAACGCGCGTAATTTAGGGTATGCTTCCAAATCTGTTCCACTTTTTAATCGAAGCATTGCTTTAAAGTTTTGAATGAATGCACCAAAATATAGAAGATTTAAATACCTTTGACATTTCCTTCATATATGCCAGCATTATGGATGCATTTAAGACTTTATTCGTAAGTAACTTCCTATTCCATCCATGGAAAAAACTTTTCATATTCTTTATAATAGGCTTTACTGGATTTGGATTTTACACCTACCAGATGTTTAGATTTTACAACAATCGATTTAATGGACGGTGTATTATCTTTTTCAACGGAAATCGTTTAATTCACAAAGACGATGATTTTTATAAGCAAACGTCAAGTGACATTTCCATGGCAATCGTAAAATTACGAACACCCAGCCCACTTAATTAGACATGTATGATGTATTCGAGTATAACGTCAATATGACTTCATTGTATTTCCTATTTTTAAATTATACTGCAGGTATAATAAAAAATACTATAAGATACACGTGTATAATTGGTCTTTAAAGCACTTGCAACGTTAAAGGCACTCCGCTTTGCGTCGTGCCCTTAAACTCGTTGCGCGTGCTTTAAAGACTTGATTATACACTTGTATCTTAATATACTATTTTGCGCTCTGAACTAAATATGGTACAGGTACCTCGTACAATGTACATGGTGAGCTTTTTTCTAGACTTTTTTTAAATAGTATGAGGGTTTCAGAAACTATAGTAGATAGAAATTAGGGTGTACAGTTTGCCTCAACTCAACCCTGTTATGCTTAATTACCAAGGTGTAAAGCCGGATAAACTTCCTCTCCACTGGAGTAGCTCTAGTCGAAGACACGGAGCCCTTTTCATGGAATACAATCCAAAAATTTACATGCAATTTATTTGTATGAGAAATTCTACCTAACAAACTAAAACTAGTTGTCACTGACTTGACTTTACTACTACTTTTAATATAGTCATGGCAATTATCTTTGGTCATTGTTTTCATTTAGAAAATGCTCTTTGGTCCCTTTATTTTGAACCCGACGGAAAAAGTGTATAAGACTTTTTTGTAAATCTCACCAAGACACGCATTTTTTGTAATTAATGTTTTTCACTCTGATGGTTTCTTTTTGAGAAAATGCAAACTTAATCTAATAAAATAATTAGTCTAACTTTTCCATTCAAAACTTCTCAAAAACTAAGAAACTTGCTAAAAAACTGTAACAATTTTTTTGTAGATTTTTAAGCCACTTATGTCAGTGTATGCGAAAAAATTTTTCAAGCCGTTATGGCTCTTTTAAACATTTGACACCCTCAACAACCATAAAGATCGTTACGGACCGAAACCGAAATAGGATATTTTCGATTCTCCATACTAGCCTATAGTTACCCCAAATTATTTCGTCCAAATCGGTTCAGGCGTTTTTAGTTATCGTGTTCACAAAAAACGAACCACATACACACACCCAGACGTCAAACCAGGCGTCAAACTAAAAATCACTTTATTGGGGTCTGCGTGCTTCAAAACGTCCATGAAAACGCAATATTGGCATATTTTTATAAGACCCCACACAAAAGTCCAGTAGCGTTATATCTGGAGATCTAGAACACCAATAGCGCGGATCTGTAGACCTAATCCACCTTGTCTTAAAAAATGTTCAAAGACATATAGCCATCATGGGTAGAATGAACCGGTGCTCCGTTAAGTTGAAACCAGTAGTTTTCCCCAGGTAATAGTTCCAAGGATGGTACAATGACATCTACTGACGCGTTTATTTCAAGACCTCCAAAGAAAAGTATGCATATAACGGTCACAATAACAGATCTGTATAGGGAATGTAATAATTGATCGATGTAGCATTTTTGTTGACATTTGAAACTGCAAAAAAATAAAGCATGTTTCATTTGAAAAAATCAATTTTTTAAGGTTTGCTATTAAACTTGGCCATCAATTTTAAAACACCCTGTAGGAGGGCGGTCAACATTTAAATCATTCTCATGTATAGCATCAAGTCAGTATTGTTGATTTTGGAAGGCTTTTTGAAATCCAAGTCAACGGAGTCATAGGTACAAGTACCTAAAGAAAGGCAGTCAAACGTAAAAAATTTTGAAATATTTTGAATAACTTCAAAACCTTTGATGGTGGATATAGGGAAATGTACCAAACGACGTAGATTTCACGTAGATTTCAAAAATGCAATAAAATATAGGGTGTCCTATTTAAAATAAGAAAGTTACTATCCACAACCTGTAAAACAGGAAGTGAAACTATCATGATAATATTTTCTTGCATCATGAAAAACTAGGTTGGTATGCAAATTTTCAGATTTAAGTTATTAATGGAAGTCGAACTAGATTTAGGTAACGGTTTGCGTGAAACACTGTGAAACACCTGTGTACGTAGACTAACCATGAGGGGGCACGAGGATATAACTGGGCAATCAAACAACTAAACTCACCTCCATCGTTGGTTTACCACCACCCAGATACTGACCACAAAATTAAACCAATTTATCACCTGCCTGCCACCGTTACTCTAGAATGTAGATGAACAAGGCGTGACGCCATTTAAATAGAAGAAAATGCACATTTCTACCTCTACTACCAATGGACCCACCACTCGCAGCAGAACACTCCGTCAGTAGGTCCACATAGTCGACAAAAATTAAAGCAGACCGTCTCGACGGCTCGAAAGAAAATAACCATGGAAGTATGAGAATAGTCGTTTTTCATAAACGTAGCGTACAGTGCTAATAAAGCAAGTCGCTTCAAGCTTCCAGGTTCATCGACACCAAAATGATCTTGTGGTGGCGATTGCAAGTCACACAGAAACAAGTATAAATTTACCTATCAACTGTAATATTAATTCCAATTTTCCTTAACTGAAATTGCTTTTTCTCAAGATAGTTTTTTATATGGTAAATATTTGCTACAATTTCATTACTTTTTCCATTATTAAGGGAGAAAAAAGGCTGTGCTCTTTTTCAAGGGATTTATATCCTTGTGAATTCATTATCGTCGAAGCGCCCTTATCGTACCTACACTTTTTTGTGTGTGATAAGTTATGACTATTCTCTAGAGCTAACGTAATCAATATTGTTATACCCTGCCTTACTTCGCAAAAAAAAAACTCAAGAAGTACACCCGTCTAATGGGAATTAGTTTTAAAAAAAACACAACAAAGTTAATCTCTCTCTTTCCTTACATTTTTACCCTTTGCGAGACCTACAAGCAGAATGTAAAACCATTTCCGTATTCGTCTTCAAGATTACTTTCTAAACGGAATGTAAATAATTGCATAATCTAAATCGAGGGAAAAGACGTTAAATCCTCTTTTCCCGGAGCGATGTATTGAACCCGCCACCTCCACAGGTTCTACAAGCGTTTGGCAGATATTGGAGACTGACGTTCTGTTGACTTTCTCATCGATTTCGCAAAATATCGGAGGGTTGTTTCCACTTAAAGCATTCGGTTGCGTTTTATTTCAAGGGTACAATAAAATATAAATATGATTTGATGTTTCCCCTACTTTTCGCAGCGTAAAAAATTTCCCCTTAACTGAATCATATTTTTATCACTTATAATTGCACAAGAGGTTTGTATTTTACCGAGTAAATTTGGGTTGTTAAGGTAATGAAAATCTGTTGCCTAGCAATTAGACGAGAAAAACTGTCAACTAATAAAAATGCGACACCGCAGGTGGAGCATTTTTAGGTTGACAGTTTTTCGAGTCCAATTGCTAAAAGGAAATAGATTTGAATTGCCACAACCCAAATTCGGCAGGACAATTTAACGAACAAGAAATTCACCAAACTAATCAATTATTGACAGACGTCAAACTAGTCATATGGGAAAGGATAATGTGATAATTGGTTCGAAAATGAATAAGTGAAAAAACCACTAGTGCATTTGTCGCTGGAAAAGTTGCAGGTAACTTTTGCCGCTGTCAAAGTGACAATTGCACTGCGGCTTATGCGATTTTTTATACATGAGTTGAATTGTCAATAAAATATTTAAACGTTTTCGGGATTTCTAGATAAAAGTTTATTACTAGTGTCGTAGATTTTATTGTGGAAATAAAAGTTCGGTTTCAGATCGAAAATAGATACACAAAATGGGGAATGTGTAGATTATGTAGCAATATGAGTGACGTCTTAAATCTATGAGTGTCAAGTATATTATTGATATTGTCAATAATCTTCAGTTTTCCTAAGAAATGTAGCGAGGCGTGCAATGTATGGGAAATGTTTTGGAAAACTGTAAATAGTTATTTTTTATGAGATGATTGATATCATCTTATGCAAACGAATTGATAACCGTAATCTATTAGACAATCGTATTTTTTTCCACTACTACTTTAGAATTCCATCGTTCTTACTTGGGAAGTTGGATGCTGTGGTGAAATAATTAAATACCTAGGTACTATTAATATTGGCTTCAGAGTGATCCTTTATTTGTAATTTCCTTACCAACAAACACAATATACTTAAAATGCAAAGCAATATAGCGATTAGCACACTATTGGTTTTGTTGTATTTGTAGAGAAGGAATGTTGTTTTCGGAAATAGGTAGCTAAAGACTAGCACGAGTTCGTTAATGAAGGTAAACGCGCACTCGAAAGTACTAGAAAGGTAAGCCATATACCACACACATTTCTTACGCGATCAACGATATTCTTGACGATACACAAAAGGATATATAGATATACAGGGGGCCTTTTAAGGATAACTCCAATAACGCGTCTCGATACAGGCATTAACCTTTGCAATTGACGTTTTGTCCATTAAAGACAAATGTTGCATGTATTTTGTGTAAGATCGGACCTCAATATAGTATACAGGGTAGTGCAGATATTTCAGGGGGTGTTCCTTTTGTCATCGATGGACATTATGTGTAGGCGAAATAGAGAAATAATAAATATGAGAAAAAAAGCAATAGGCTGGGGCCAGGGCTGGGGCAGACAATTTATTGTTAATTCTCTTAATTGTCATGGCCAATAGTAAATCCTTCTCAGTGTTTGTATTGGATAACCCCAGCATTAAGACTAGCACCATTGACGGACTTGGAACATTGAACATGGGAGGAATCCAGTGTCAGCAATCGGTTCAAAAATGTTCCCTCCTGGTTCGTAAGACATCAAAGCAACCATCGACAGAGCTTGCTAAAAAATTGATATAAAATATTTTGACAGAGGCAACGATCAAGGCCTAAACTATATTAAGAATAACAGAAGATCTTAGTACTACTATCCCTAAAATAAGTCATATTTAGGCACCAAGCGATATCATCATTTTTTATCATTTTTATTTGTAAATAACAGTTGTATACACAACAAATTTACACGTCAACAAACAAACATAGAAATGTATATATAATTTAAATACATATTGGTGAGGTACTTCATCTATCTATTTAAATATTCTTTTTCATTATAAAAAACTCCTAATGACAAAAACTCTTTAACTTTTCTTTTAAATTGTGGTTTTGTCAAGTTTTTGAAGGCACTAGGCAACAAGTTATAATATAAAGCGCTCTTATACTCAGGCGACTTCTTAAAAAAAGAATGTCGTGGCTTACTTAGCCGGAGATTATCTTTGTGTCTAGTATCGTAAGTGTGCACATCTTTATTGAGCAAATAGGTATTCTGATACTTTTGGGTTGTTCGGTAAAGAGGCTGTCAATTCCTCTTGTTCTGTTTTGGAATGGTTTGATAGCAACGATCAACTGGAATATTTCTTGTAATGAGATTAAAATAATTTGTTTACCATTGTTGGTCTATCCGCAAGCAGGTTTCGACTTTTCTAACGGGCAATCAAAAATGAGTTGCCGTCGAGTCGCCTTTGGAAGTTCAAGTTAAGTACGATTTCCCATGTAAACAAAAATTCCAAAGGTGACTCGACAGCAACCCATTTTTGATCGCATAGTACTAGTCCATGAAAATTAGTCTTTTGCTGGCAAATAAATATAGACAAGGTGGACATAATTTTAATCGACTATAGAAAAGTTAAAATCGATTCGAATTAGCTTTCACGAAATGGTTAAGTTCCCTTTATCATGCTGTGTAATACTAAACTTTTTAAATTTTATAGTAGAACCCATATAAATACAAAGTACCTATCTGAAAATTCTGAATTTAATTGACGTCAAAAATAGCGTCGTTTCCATGGAAACAATAATGTTTTCTATTTTGAACTGCATTTTATTTCGTGCTACGCGTACTATTTATATGAAGAATGACAGAAGTCATTAGAATGGACAATCATTTGTTTCTCTTTATCTACTCCTGCTGTCAAAATCTTTATGAAATTTTACCTTTTTTGTGGTTTTACTTATTGCAGACTTGTCCCCCTAACTCTTTGAAAATTAACTACCCAAATTTTGAACTCTTTTTCACTTGCCAGAAAAAAGAAACACTAAATGGCCATATAACTGTATTTTGAAAGTACTGAAACATTAAAATAATTTTTACATGCAATTTCGTTTGTAAATGAATT